>NC_071570.1:72860045-72944656 GCF_026979565.1 Vidua chalybeata
CCTTCAAAGAGGTGGTTGTAGATGCGAGGAGAATGGAGGTTCTAAACGATAGGTAACGCCTGACCCTCATGTTTCTCTCTTGCCACAGGTGACAGAAGCAGCAGCAGTCTCTGCCCGGCTCCCTCTGCTCCTGGAGAAGAAGCCAAAGCAGGAGCAAAAGGAGCAGAGGACCACGAGTCTGCAGCTGTGGTCACAGCAGAGCTGATGGTTCCAAGAGAGTAAGTGCCAGTTGTGGGTGGTGCTGTCTTTAGTGCAAGGCAGAGCTGCAAGTTTTGGAGCAGCCAGCACTTGCTGTTGCTGGCTGAGGATGCTGAGTGCTGGAATCCGCAGGAGGCGGCCATTTCCTGCAGGCAGGGACAGCTAGAAATTGGCCTTTGGCCTGTCACCTTGAGGCACCCAAGAGCTGGGGCTGCGGCTCAGCTTCTGCCTGCTTGGCTCAGTGAAGCTCTGTCTCTGGGCTTCTGCAGGGCCGTGGCCAAGGGCGCAGGTGCTCGTGCTGGAGGTCACAGGGCTTTCTTTGGTTGTTTTCCCTTTGTGCAAAGGTGTGTTTGGCTTGTGGAAGTGTTCTGCAGTTTTCTGCAGCAGTTCTTCACTTGTACAGTCTGTTTTGGCTTTTGATAAGCGGCAAGGAGATGATGCGTTGTCCATGAAGCTGGGCTAGGCCATTCTTGTGGGGTGAGGCCAAAGGAAGCGAAGCCTTGTAGGGAAGTTTCTTGCCAGGCAAAAAGCAGAAGGGGCAAGTTGCTGTGGATGCGTTTTGGGATGAAGCCTGCAGCTTTGGAAATGGCATGAGTGCTCGGGTGGGGGTGAAGCTGCAAGTCCTTGACTGCAGTCTTGTGTTGCTGAGAAGAGGAAGGACATCTTGGAATTGTGGGTGCTCTATTTGAAGTCAAAGGGGCAAGTTTGTGGTGGGGGAGGTGCGTGGGCCCAAAAGACCCAGGGGTGCCGGTCAAGAGCAGCTGAAGGTGGGCCAGCGCGTGGCCAGGGAGCCAAGAAGGCCAAGGGCGTCCTGGCCTGTGTCAGCAAGAGTGGGGCAGCAGGAGCAGGGCAGGGAGCGTCGCCCTGGGCTGGGCAGCGCTGCGGCCACAGCTGGGAGTGCTGTGCCCAGTTGTGGGCCCCTGTGAAGCAGAAAGTCCTTGAGGGGCTGGAGCGTGTTGCAGAGGAGGACACGGGAGCTGGGGAAGGCTGTGGAGTGCAAGGCCAAGGAGGAGGTGCTGAGGGAGCTTTAGCCTGGACAACGGGAGGCTCGTCAGGGCCCTTCAGGCACACTTCCATAGATCCATAGAGGACAGCGCTCACCCCAAGGCCTGCTTCCCTGCCAAACCTCCCGCTCTGCATCCAAGTGCTTTAGCCATCTGAGGAGGTGACGCTTCCAATTTGTGGTTTCTTGGCTTGCTAGGAGGAGAACCTGCTGATTTCTCTCTTCCCAGCAAGCAAAGATGCTTCTGCACAAGCTTTCCTGCCCTTTTCCTGCACCGAATGGGATTCTGATCCACTTTTACTTTTCCATGTCTGCCGCAGCACTAGCAAAGGCCTTGCTGGCTATTTCCTACTTTTCCATTTCACAGCTTTCAAGAGCTAAAAGCTCCCTTGTGCAGAGGCACTGTGCCTTGCAGATAGCAGCCAGGGAGGACTATCAAATTCCTAGGCAAAGAGAGTTCTGTTGAATTAGCCCATTTTAATCTGGCGGAGTGACTTAGAATGCCATTGCTAAGAATGCTGATTTTTTCTCCTTCAAAGAGGTGGTTGTAGATGCGAGGAGAATGGAGGTTCTAAACGATAGGTAACGGCCTGTCCCTCATGTTTCTCTCTTGCCACAGGTGACAGAAGCAGCAGCAGTCTCTGCCCCGGCTCCCTCTGCTCCTGGAGAAGAAGCCAAAGAGGAGCAAAAGAGCAAGAGGACCACGAGTCTGCAGCTGTGGTCACAGCAGAGCCTGATGGTTCCAAGAGAGTAAGTGCCAGTTGTGGGTGGTGCTGTCTTTAGTGCAAGGCAGAGCTGCAAGTTTCTGAGCAGCCAGCACTTGCTGTTGCTGGCTGAGGATGCTGAGTGCTGGAATCCCGCAGGAGGCGGCCATTTCCTGCAGGCAGGGACAGCTAGAAATTGGCCTTTGGCCTGTCACCTTGAGGCACCCAAGAGCTGGGGGCTGCGGCTCAAGCTTCTGCCTGCTTGGCTCAGTGAAGCTCTGTCTCTGGGCTTCTGCAGGGCCGTGGCCAAGGGCGCAGGTGCTCGTGCTGGAGGTCACAGGGCTTTCTTTGGTTGTTTTTTCCCTTTGTGCAAAGGTGTGTTTGGCTTGTGGAAGTGTTCTGCAGTTTTCTGCAGCAGTTCTTCATTGTACAGTCTGTTTTGGCTTTTGATAAGCGGCAAGGAGATGATTGCGTTGTCCATGAAGCTGGGCTAGGCCATTCTTGTGGGGTGAGGCCAAGGAAGCAAGTGCCTTGTAGGGAAGGCTTCTTGCCAGGCAAAAAGCAGAAGGGGCAAGTTGCTGTGGATGCGTTTTGGGATGAAGCCTGCAGCTTTGGAAATGGCATGAGTGCCTCGGGTGGGGGTGAAGCTGCAAGTCCTTGACTGCTGTCTTGTGTTGCTGAGAAGAGGAAGGACATCTTGGAATTGTGGGTGCTGTCTTTTGAAGTCAAAGGGGCAAGTTTGTGGTGGGGGAGGTGCGTGGGCCCAAAGGACCCAGGGGTGCCGGTCAAGAGCAGCTGAAGGTGGGCCAGCGCGTGGCCAGGGAGCCAAGAAGGCCAAGGGCGTCCTGGCCTGTGTCAGCAAGAGTGGGGCAGCAGGAGCAGGGCAGGGAGCGTCCCCCTGGGCTGGGCAGCGCTGCGGCCACAGCTGGGAGTGCTGTGCCCAGTTGTGGGCCCTGTGAAGCAGAAAGTCCTTGAGGGGCTGGAGCGTGTGCAGAGGAGGACACGGGAGCTGGGGAAGGCTGTGGAGTGCAAGGCCAAGGAGGAGGTGCTGAGGGAGCTTTAGCCTGGACAACGGGAGGCTCGTCAGGGCCCTTCAGGCACACTTCCATAGATCCATAGAGGACAGCGCTCACCCCAAGGCCTGCTTCCCTGCCAAACCTCCCCGCTCTGCATCCAAGTGCTTTAGCCATCTGAGGAGGTGACGCTTCCAATTTGTGGTTTCTTGGCTTGCTAGGAGGAGAAGCCCTGCTGATTTTCTCTCTTCCCAGCAAGCAAAGATGCTTCTGCACAAGCTTTCCTGCCCTTTTCCTGCACCGAATGGGATTCTGATCCACTTTTACTTTTCCATGTCTGCCGCAGCACTAGCAAAGGCCTTGCTGGCTATTTCCTACTTTTCCATTTCACAGCTTTCAAGAGCTAAAAGCTCCCTTATGCAGAGGCACTGTGCCTTGCAGATAGCAGCCAGGGGGACTATCAAATTCCTAGGCAAAGAGAGTTCTCTTGAATTAGCCCATTTTAATCTGGCCGGAGTGACTTAGAATGCCATTGCTAAGAATGCTGATGATTTCTCCTTCAAAGAGGTGGTTGTAGATGCGAGGAGAATGGAGGTTCTAAACGATAGGTAACGGCCTGACCCTCATGTTTCTCTCTTGCCACAGGTGACAGAAGCAGCAGCAGTCTCTGCCCCGGCTCCCTCTGCTCCTGGAGAAGAAGCCAAAGAGGAGCAAAAGGAGCAAGAGGACCACGAGTCTGCAGCTGTGGTCACAGCAGAGCCTGATGGTTCCAAGAGAGTAAGTGCCAGTTGTGGGTGGTGCTGTCTTTAGTGCAAGGCAGAGCTGCAAGTTTCTGAGCAGCCAGCACTTGCTGTTGCTGGCTGAGGATGCTGAGTGCTGGAATCCCGCAGGAGGCGGCCATTTCCTGCAGGCAGGGACAGCTAGAAATTGGCCTTTGGCCTGTCACCTTGAGGCACCCAAGAGCTGGGGGCTGCGGCCAGCTTCTGCCTGCTTGGCTCAGTGAAGCTCTGTCTCTGGGCTTCTGCAGGGCCGTGGCCAAGGGCGCAGGTGCTCGTGCTGGAGGTCACAGGGCTTTCTTTGGTTGTTTTCCCTTTGTGCAAAGGTGTGTTTGGCTTGTGGAAGTGTTCTGCAGTTTTCTGCAGCAGTTCTTCACTTGTACAGTCTGTTTTGGCTTTTGATAAGCGGCAAGGAGATGATTGCGTTGTCCATGAAGCTGGGCTAGGCCATTCTTGTGGGGTGAGGCCAAAGGAAGCAAGTGCCTTGTAGGGAAGGCTTCTTGCCAGGCAAAAAGCAGAAGGGGCAAGTTGCTGTGGATGCGTTTGGGATGAAGCCTGCAGCTTTGGAAATGGCATGAGTGCCTCGGGTGGGGGTGAAGCTGCAAGTCCTTGACTGCTGTCTTGTGTTGCTGAGAAGAGGAAGGACATCTTGGAATTGTGGCTGCTGTCTTTGAAGTCAAAGGGGCAACTTTGTGGTGGGGGAGCTGCGTGGGCCCAAAAGACCCAGGGGTGCCGGTCAAGAGCAGCTGAAGGTGGGCCAGCGCGTGGCCAGGGAGCCAAGAAGGCCAAGGGCGTCCTGGCCTGTGTCAGCAAGAGTGGGGCAGCAGGAGCAGGGCAGGGAGCGTCCCCCTGGGCTGGGCAGCGCTGCGGCCACAGCTGGGAGTGCTGTGCCCAGTTGTGGGCCCCTGTGAAGCAGAAAGTCCTTGAGGGGCTGGAGCGTGTGCAGAGGAGGACACGGGAGCTGGGGAAGGCTGTGGAGTGCAAGGCCAAGGAGGAGGTGCTGAGGGAGCTTTAGCCTGGACAAGGGGAGGCTCGTCAGGGCCCTTCAGGCACACTTCCATAGATCCATAGAGGACAGCGCTCACCCCAAGGCCTGCTTCCCTGCCAAACCTCCCCGCTCTGCATCCAAGTGCTTCAGCCATCTGAGGAGGTGACGCTTCCAATTTGTGGTTTCTTGGCTTGCTAGGAGGAGAAGCCCTGCTGATTTTCTCTCTTCCCAGCAAGCAAAGATGCTTCTGCACAAGTTTTCCTGCACCGAATGGGATTCTGATCCACTTTTACTTTTCCATGTCTGCCGCAGCACTAGCAAAGGCTTTGCTGGCTATTTCCTACTTTTCCATTTCACAGCTTTCAAGAGCTAAAAGCTCCCTTGTGCAGAGGCACTGTGCCTTGCAGATAGCAGCCAGGGAGGACTATCAAATTCCTAGGCAAAGAGAGTTCTGTTGAATTAGCCCATTTTAATCTGGCCGGAGTGACTTAGAATGCCATTGCTAAGAATGCTGATTTTTTCTCCTTCAAAGAGGTGGTTGTAGATGCGAGGAGAATGGAGGTTCTAAACGATAGGTAACGGCCCTGACCCTCATGTTTCTCTCTTGCCACAGGTGACAGAAGCAGCAGCAGTCTCTGCCCCGGCTCCCTCTGCTCCTGGAGAAGAAGCCAAGGAGGAGCAAAAGGAGCAAGAGGACCACGAGTCTGCAGCTGTGGTCACAGCAGAGCCTGATGGTTCCAAGAGAGTAAGTGCCAGTTGTGGGTGGTGCTGTCTTTAGTGCAAGGCAGAGCTGCAAGTTTCTGAGCAGCCAGCACTTGCTGTTGCTGGCTGAGGATGCTGAGTGCTGGAATCCCGCAGAGGCGGCCATTTCCTGCAGGCAGGGACAGCTAGAAATTGGCCTTTGGCCTGTCACCTTGAGGCACCCAAGAGCTGGGGGCTGCGGCCCAGCTTCTGCCTGCTTGGCTCAGTGAAGCTCTGTCTCTGGGCTTCTGCAGGGCCGTGGCCAAGGGCGCAGGTGCTCGTGCTGGAGGTCACAGGGCTTTCTTTGGTTGTTTTCCCTTTGTGCAAAGGTGTGTTTGGCTTGTGGAAGTGTTCTGCAGTTTTCTGCAGCAGTTCTTCACTTGTACAGTCTGTTTTTGGCTTTTGATAAGCGGCAAGGAGATGATTGCGTTGTCCATGAAGCTGGGCTAGGCCATTCTTGTGGGGTGAGGCCAAAGGAAGCAAGTGCCTTGTAGGGAAGGCTTCTTGCCAGGCAAAAAGCAGAGGGGCAAGTTGCTGTGGATGCGTTTTGGGATGAAGCCTGCAGCTTTGGAAATGGCATGAGTGCCTCGGTGGGGGTGAAGCTGCAAGTCCTTGACTGCTGTCTTGTGTTGCTGAGAAGAGGAAGGACATCTTGGAATTGTGGGTGCTCTATTTGAAGTCAAAGGGGCAACTTTGTGGTGGGGGAGCTGCGTGGGCCAAAGGACCCAGGGGTGCCGGTCAAGAGCAGCTGAAGGTGGGCCAGCGCGTGGCCAGGGAGCCAAGAAGGCCAAAGGCGTCCTGGCCTGTGTCAGCAGCAAGAGGGGCAGCAGGAGCAGGGCAGGGAGCGTCCCCCTGGGCTGGGCAGCGCTGCGGCCACAGCTGGGAGTGCTGTGCCCAGTTGTGGGCCCCTGTGAAGCAGAAAGTCCTTGAGGGGCTGGAGCGTGTGCAGAGGAGGACACGGGAGCTGGGGAAGGCTGTGGAGTGCAAGGCCAAGGAGGAGGTGCTGAGGGAGCTTTAGCCTGGACAACGGGAGGCTCGTCAGGGCCCTTCAGGCACACTTCCATAGATCCATAGAGGACAGCGCTCACCCCAAGGCCTGCTTCCCTGCCAAACCTCCCCGCTCTGCATCCAAGTGCTTTAGCCATCTGAGGAGGTGACGCTTCCAATTTGTGGTTTCTTGGCTTGCTAGGAGGAGAAGCCCTGCTGATTTTCTCTCTTCCAGCAAGCAAAGATGCTTCTGCACAAGCTTTCCTGCCCTTTTCCTGCACCGAATGGGATTCTGATCCACTTTTACTTTTCCATGTCTGCCGCAGCACTAGCAAAGGCTTTGCTGGCTATTTCCTACTTTTCCATTTCACAGCTTTCAAGAGCTAAAAGCTCCCTTGTGCAGAGGCACTGTGCCTTGCAGATAGCAGCCAGGGAGGACTATCAAATTCCTAGGCAAAGAGAGTTCTGTTGAATTAGCCCATTTTAATCTGGCCGGAGTGACTTAGAATGCCATTGCTAAGAATGCTGATGATTTCTCCTTCAAAGAGGTGGTGTAGATGCGAGGAGAATGGAGGTTCTAAACGATAGGTAACGGCCTGACCCTCATGTTTCTCTCTGCCACAGGTGACAGAAGCAGCAGCAGTCTGCAGTCTCTGCCCCGGCTCCCTCTGCTCCTGGAGAGAAGAAGCCAAAGAGGAGCAAAAGGAGCAGAGGACACGAGTCTGCAGCTGTGGTCACAGCAGAGCCTGATGGTTCCAAGAGAGTAAGTGCCAGTTGTGGGTGGTGCTGTCTTTAGTGCAAGCAGAGCTGCAAGTTTCTGAGCAGCCAGCACTTGCTGTTGCTGGCTGAGGATGCTGAGTGCTGGAATCCCGCAGGACGCGGCCATTTCCTGCAGGCAGGGACAGCTAGAAATTGGCCTTTGGCCTGTCACCTTGAGGCACCCAAGAGCTGGGGGCTGCGGCTCAGCTTCTGCCTGCTTGGCTCAGTGAAGCTCTGTCTCTGGGCTTCTGCAGGGCCGTGGCCAAGGGCGCAGGTGCTCGTGCTGGAGGTCACAGGGCTTTCTTTGTTGTTTTCCCTTTGTGCAAAGGTGTGTTTGGCTTGTGGAAGTGTTCTGCAGTTTTCTGCAGCAGTTCTTCACTTGTACAGTCTGTTTTGGCTTTTGATAAGCGGCAAGGAGATGATTGCGTTGTCCATGAAGCTGGGCTAGGCCATTCTTGTGGGGTGAGGCCAAGGAAGCAAGTGCCTTGTAGGGAAGGCTTCTTGCCAGGCAAAAAGCAGAAGGGGCAAGTTGCTGTGGATGCGTTTTGGGATGAAGCCTGCAGCTTTGGAAATGGCATGAGTGCCTCGGGTGGGGGTGAAGCTGCAAGTCCTTGACTGCTGTCTTGTGTTGCTGAGAAGAGGAAGGACATCTTGGAATTGTGGGTGCTGTCTTTGAAGTCAAAGGGGCAACTTTGTGGTGGGGGAGCTGCGTGGGCCCAAAGGACCCAGGGGTGCCGGTCAAGAGCAGCTGAAGGTGGGCCAGCGCGTGGCCAGGGAGCCAAGAAGGCCAAGGGCGTCCTGGCCTGTGTCAGCAAGAGTGGGGCAGCAGGAGCAGGGCAGGGAGCGTCCCCCTGGGCTGGGCAGCGCTGCGGCCACAGCTGGGAGTGCTGTGCCCAGTTGTGGGCCCCTGTGAAGCAGAAAGTCCTTGAGGGGCTGGAGCGTGTGCAGAGGAGGACACGGGAGCTGGGGAAGGCTGTGGAGTGCAAGGCCAAGGAGGAGGTGCTGAGGGAGCTTTAGCCTGGACAAGGGAGGCTCGTCAGGCCCTTCAGGCACACTTCCATAGATCCATAGAGGACAGCGCTCACCCAAGGCCTGCTTCCCTGCCAAACCTCCCCGCTCTGCATCCAAGTGCTTCAGCCATCTGAGGAGGTGACGCTTCCAATTTGTGGTTTCTTGGCTTGCTAGGAGGAGAAGCCCTGCTGATTTTCTCTCTTCCCAGCAAGCAAAGATGCTTCTGCACAAGCTTTCCTGCCCTTTTCCTGCACCGAATGGGATTCTGATCCACTTTTACTTTTCCATGTCTGCCGCAGCACTAGCAAAGGCTTTGCTGGCTATTTCCTACTTTTCCATTTCACAGCTTTCAAGAGCTAAAAGCTCCCTTGTGCAGAGGCACTGTGCCTTGCAGATAGCAGCCAGGGAGGACTATCAAATTCCTAGGCAAAGAGAGTTCTGTTGAATTAGCCCATTTTAATCTGGCCGGAGTGACTTAGAATGCCATTGCTAAGAATGCTGATTTTTTCTCCTTCAAAGAGGTGGTTGTAGATGCGAGGAGAATGGAGGTTCTAAACGATAGGTAACGGCCTGACCCTCATGTTTCTCTCTTGCCACAGGTGACAGAAGCAGCAGCAGTCTCTGCCCCGGCTCCCTCTGCTCCTGGAGAAGAAGCCAAAGAGGAGCAAAAGGAGCAAGAGGACCACGAGTCTGCAGCTGTGGTCACAGCAGAGCCTGATGGTTCCAAGAGAGTAAGTGCCAGTTGTGGGTGGTGCTGTCTTTAGTGCAAGGCAGAGCTGCAAGTTTCTGAGCAGCCAGCACTTGCTGTTGCTGGCTGAGGATGCTGAGTGCTGGAATCCCGCAGGAGGCGGCCATTTCCTGCAGGCAGGGACAGCTAGAAATTGGCCTTTGGCCTGTCACCTTGAGGCACCCAAGAGCTGGGGGCTGCGGCTCAGCTTCTGCCTGCTTGGCTCAGTGAAGCTCTGTCTCTGGGCTTCTGCAGGGCCGTGGCCAAGGGCGCAGGTGCTCGTGCTGGAGGTCACAGGGCTTTCTTTGGTTGTTTTCCCTTTGTGCAAAGGTGTGTTTGGCTTGTGGAAGTGTTCTGCAGTTTTCTGCAGCAGTTCTTCACTTGTACAGTCTGTTTTGGCTTTTGATAAGCGGCAAGGAGATGATTGCGTTGTCCATGAAGCTGGGCTAGGCCATTCTTGTGGGGTGAGGCCAAAGGAAGCAAGTGCCTTGTAGGGAAGGCTTCTTGCCAGGCAAAAAGCAGAAGGGGCAAGTTGCTGTGGATGCGTTTTGGGATGAAGCCTGCAGCTTTGGAAATGGCATGAGTGCCTCGGGTGGGGGTGAAGCTGCAAGTCCTTGACTGCTGTCTTGTGTTGCTGAGAAGAGGAAGGACATCTTGGAATTGTGGGTGCTGTATTTGAAGTCAAAGGGGCAAGTTTGTGGTGGGGGAGCTGCGTGGGCCCAAAGGACCCAGGGGTGCCGGTCAAGAGCAGCTGAAGGTGGGCCAGCGCGTGGCCAGGGAGCCAAGAAGGCCAAGGGCGTCCTGGCCTGTGTCAGCAAGAGTGGGGCAGCAGGAGCAGGGCAGGGAGCGTCCCCCTGGGCTGGGCAGCGCTGCGGCCACAGCTGGGAGTGCTGTGCCCAGTTGTGGGCCCCTGTGAAGCAGAAAGTCCTTGAGGGGCTGGAGCGTGTGCAGAGGAGGACACGGGAGCTGGGGAAGGCTGTGGAGTGCAAGGCCAAGGAGGAGGTGCTGAGGGAGCTTTAGCCTGGACAACGGGAGGCTCGTCAGGGCCCTTCAGGCACACTTCCATAGATCCATAGAGGACAGCGCTCACCCCAAGGCCTGCTTCCCTGCCAAACCTCCCCGCTCTGCATCCAAGTGCTTCAGCCATCTGAGGAGGTGACGCTTCCAATTTGTGGTTTCTTGGCTTGCTAGGAGGAGAAGCCCTGCTGATTTTCTCTCTTCCCAGCAAGCAAAGATGCTTCTGCACAAGCTTTCCTGCCCTTTTCCTGCACCGAATGGGATTCTGATCCACTTTTACTTTTCCATGTCTGCCGCAGCACTAGCAAAGGCTTTGCTGGCTATTTCCTACTTTTCCATTTCACAGCTTTCAAGAGCTAAAAGCTCCCTTGTGCAGAGGCACTGTGCCTTGCAGATAGCAGCCAGGGAGGACTATCAAATTCCTAGGCAAAGAGAGTTCTGTTGAATTAGCCCATTTTAATCTGGCCGGAGTGACTTAGAATGCCATTGCTAAGAATGCTGATTTTTTCTCCTTCAAAGAGGTGGTTGTAGATGCGAGGAGAATGGAGGTTCTAAACGATAGGTAACGGCCTGACCCTCATGTTTCTCTCTTGCCACAGGTGACAGAAGCAGCAGCAGTCTCTGCCCCGGCTCCCTCTGCTCCTGGAGAAGAAGCCAAAGAGGAGCAAAAGGAGCAAGAGGACCACGAGTCTGCAGCTGTGGTCACAGCAGAGCCTGATGGTTCCAAGAGAGTAAGTGCCAGTTGTGGGTGGTGCTGTCTTTAGTGCAAGGCAGAGCTGCAAGTTTCTGAGCAGCCAGCACTTGCTGTTGCTGGCTGAGGATGCTGAGTGCTGGAATCCCGCAGGAGGCGGCCATTTCCTGCAGGCAGGGACAGCTAGAAATTGGCCTTTGGCCTGTCACCTTGAGGCACCCAAGAGCTGGGGGCTGCGGCTCAGCTTCTGCCTGCTTGGCTCAGTGAAGCTCTGTCTCTGGGCTTCTGCAGGGCCGTGGCCAAGGGCGCAGGTGCTCGTGCTGGAGGTCACAGGGCTTTCTTTGGTTGTTTTCCCTTTGTGCAAAGGTGTGTTTGGCTTGTGGAAGTGTTCTGCAGTTTTCTGCAGCAGTTCTTCACTTGTACAGTCTGTTTTGGCTTTTGATAAGCGGCAAGGAGATGATTGCGTTGTCCATGAAGCTGGGCTAGGCCATTCTTGTGGGGTGAGGCCAAAGGAAGCAAGTGCCTTGTAGGGAAGGCTTCTTGCCAGGCAAAAAGCAGAAGGGGCAAGTTGCTGTGGATGCGTTTTGGGATGAAGCCTGCAGCTTTGGAAATGGCATGAGTGCCTCGGGTGGGGGTGAAGCTGCAAGTCCTTGACTGCTGTCTTGTGTTGCTGAGAAGAGGAAGGACATCTTGGAATTGTGGGTGCTCTATTTGAAGTCAAAGGGGCAAGTTTGTGGTGGGGGAGCTGCGTGGGCCCAAAGGACCCAGGGGTGCCGGTCAAGAGCAGCTGAAGGTGGGCCAGCGCGTGGCCAGGGAGCCAAGAAGGCCAAGGGCGTCCTGGCCTGTGTCAGCAAGAGTGGGGCAGCAGGAGCAGGGCAGGGAGCGTCCCCCTGGGCTGGGCAGCGCTGCGGCCACAGCTGGGAGTGCTGTGCCCAGTTGTGGGCCCCTGTGAAGCAGAAAGTCCTTGAGGGGCTGGAGCGTGTGCAGAGGAGGACACGGGAGCTGGGGAAGGCTGTGGAGTGCAAGGCCAAGGAGGAGGTGCTGAGGGAGCTTTAGCCTGGACAACGGGAGGCTCGTCAGGGCCCTTCAGGCACACTTCCATAGATCCATAGAGGACAGCGCTCACCCCAAGGCCTGCTTCCCTGCCAAACCTCCCCGCTCTGCATCCAAGTGCTTTAGCCATCTGAGGAGGTGACGCTTCCAATTTGTGGTTTCTTGGCTTGCTAGGAGGAGAAGCCCTGCTGATTTTCTCTCTTCCCAGCAAGCAAAGATGCTTCTGCACAAGCTTTCCTGCCCTTTTCCTGCACCGAATGGGATTCTGATCCACTTTTACTTTTCCATGTCTGCCGCAGCACTAGCAAAGGCTTTGCTGGCTATTTCCTACTTTTCCATTTCACAGCTTTCAAGAGCTAAAAGCTCCCTTGTGCAGAGGCACTGTGCCTTGCAGATAGCAGCCAGGGAGGACTATCAAATTCCTAGGCAAAGAGAGTTCTGTTGAATTAGCCCATTTTAATCTGGCCGGAGTGACTTAGAATGCCATTGCTAAGAATGCTGATTTTTTCTCCTTCAAAGAGGTGGTTGTAGATGCGAGGAGAATGGAGGTTCTAAACGATAGGTAACGGCCTGACCCTCATGTTTCTCTCTTGCCACAGGTGACAGAAGCAGCAGCAGTCTCTGCCCCGGCTCCCTCTGCTCCTGGAGAAGAAGCCAAAGAGGAGCAAAAGGAGCAAGAGGACCACGAGTCTGCAGCTGTGGTCACAGCAGAGCCTGATGGTTCCAAGAGAGTAAGTGCCAGTTGTGGGTGGTGCTGTCTTTAGTGCAAGGCAGAGCTGCAAGTTTCTGAGCAGCCAGCACTTGCTGTTGCTGGCTGAGGATGCTGAGTGCTGGAATCCCGCAGGAGGCGGCCATTTCCTGCAGGCAGGGACAGCTAGAAATTGGCCTTTGGCCTGTCACCTTGAGGCACCCAAGAGCTGGGGGCTGCGGCTCAGCTTCTGCCTGCTTGGCTCAGTGAAGCTCTGTCTCTGGGCTTCTGCAGGGCCGTGGCCAAGGGCGCAGGTGCTCGTGCTGGAGGTCACAGGGCTTTCTTTGGTTGTTTTCCCTTTGTGCAAAGGTGTGTTTGGCTTGTGGAAGTGTTCTGCAGTTTTCTGCAGCAGTTCTTCACTTGTACAGTCTGTTTTGGCTTTTGATAAGCGGCAAGGAGATGATTGCGTTGTCCATGAAGCTGGGCTAGGCCATTCTTGTGGGGTGAGGCCAAAGGAAGCAAGTGCCTTGTAGGGAAGGCTTCTTGCCAGGCAAAAAGCAGAAGGGGCAAGTTGCTGTGGATGCGTTTTGGGATGAAGCCTGCAGCTTTGGAAATGGCATGAGTGCCTCGGGTGGGGGTGAAGCTGCAAGTCCTTGACTGCTGTCTTGTGTTGCTGAGAAGAGGAAGGACATCTTGGAATTGTGGGTGCTCTATTTGAAGTCAAAGGGGCAACTTTGTGGTGGGGGAGCTGCGTGGGCCCAAAGGACCCAGGGGTGCCGGTCAAGAGCAGCTGAAGGTGGGCCAGCGCGTGGCCAGGGAGCCAAGAAGGCCAAGGGCGTCCTGGCCTGTGTCAGCAAGAGTGGGGCAGCAGGAGCAGGGCAGGGAGCGTCCCCCTGGGCTGGGCAGCGCTGCGGCCACAGCTGGGAGTGCTGTGCCCAGTTGTGGGCCCCTGTGAAGCAGAAAGTCCTTGAGGGGCTGGAGCGTGTGCAGAGGAGGACACGGGAGCTGGGGAAGGCTGTGGAGTGCAAGGCCAAGGAGGAGGTGCTGAGGGAGCTTTAGCCTGGACAACGGGAGGCTCGTCAGGGCCCTTCAGGCACACTTCCATAGATCCATAGAGGACAGCGCTCACCCCAAGGCCTGCTTCCCTGCCAAACCTCCCCGCTCTGCATCCAAGTGCTTTAGCCATCTGAGGAGGTGACGCTTCCAATTTGTGGTTTCTTGGCTTGCTAGGAGGAGAAGCCCTGCTGATTTTCTCTCTTCCCAGCAAGCAAAGATGCTTCTGCACAAGCTTTCCTGCCCTTTTCCTGCACCGAATGGGATTCTGATCCACTTTTACTTTTCCATGTCTGCCGCAGCACTAGCAAAGGCTTTGCTGGCTATTTCCTACTTTTCCATTTCACAGCTTTCAAGAGCTAAAAGCTCCCTTGTGCAGAGGCACTGTGCCTTGCAGATAGCAGCCAGGGAGGACTATCAAATTCCTAGGCAAAGAGAGTTCTGTTGAATTAGCCCATTTTAATCTGGCCGGAGTGACTTAGAATGCCATTGCTAAGAATGCTGATTTTTTCTCCTTCAAAGAGGTGGTTGTAGATGCGAGGAGAATGGAGGTTCTAAACGATAGGTAACGGCCTGACCCTCATGTTTCTCTCTTGCCACAGGTGACAGAAGCAGCAGCAGTCTCTGCCCCGGCTCCCTCTGCTCCTGGAGAAGAAGCCAAAGAGGAGCAAAAGGAGCAAGAGGACCACGAGTCTGCAGCTGTGGTCACAGCAGAGCCTGATGGTTCCAAGAGAGTAAGTGCCAGTTGTGGGTGGTGCTGTCTTTAGTGCAAGGCAGAGCTGCAAGTTTCTGAGCAGCCAGCACTTGCTGTTGCTGGCTGAGGATGCTGAGTGCTGGAATCCCGCAGGAGGCGGCCATTTCCTGCAGGCAGGGACAGCTAGAAATTGGCCTTTGGCCTGTCACCTTGAGGCACCCAAGAGCTGGGGGCTGCGGCTCAGCTTCTGCCTGCTTGGCTCAGTGAAGCTCTGTCTCTGGGCTTCTGCAGGGCCGTGGCCAAGGGCGCAGGTGCTCGTGCTGGAGGTCACAGGGCTTTCTTTGGTTGTTTTCCCTTTGTGCAAAGGTGTGTTTGGCTTGTGGAAGTGTTCTGCAGTTTTCTGCAGCAGTTCTTCACTTGTACAGTCTGTTTTGGCTTTTGATAAGCGGCAAGGAGATGATTGCGTTGTCCATGAAGCTGGGCTAGGCCATTCTTGTGGGGTGAGGCCAAAGGAAGCAAGTGCCTTGTAGGGAAGGCTTCTTGCCAGGCAAAAAGCAGAAGGGGCAAGTTGCTGTGGATGCGTTTTGGGATGAAGCCTGCAGCTTTGGAAATGGCATGAGTGCCTCGGGTGGGGGTGAAGCTGCAAGTCCTTGACTGCTGTCTTGTGTTGCTGAGAAGAGGAAGGACATCTTGGAATTGTGGGTGCTCTATTTGAAGTCAAAGGGGCAACTTTGTGGTGGGGGAGCTGCGTGGGCCCAAAGGACCCAGGGGTGCCGGTCAAGAGCAGCTGAAGGTGGGCCAGCGCGTGGCCAGGGAGCCAAGAAGGCCAAGGGCGTCCTGGCCTGTGTCAGCAAGAGTGGGGCAGCAGGAGCAGGGCAGGGAGCGTCCCCCTGGGCTGGGCAGCGCTGCGGCCACAGCTGGGAGTGCTGTGCCCAGTTGTGGGCCCCTGTGAAGCAGAAAGTCCTTGAGGGGCTGGAGCGTGTGCAGAGGAGGACACGGGAGCTGGGGAAGGCTGTGGAGTGCAAGGCCAAGGAGGAGGTGCTGAGGGAGCTTTAGCCTGGACAACGGGAGGCTCGTCAGGGCCCTTCAGGCACACTTCCATAGATCCATAGAGGACAGCGCTCACCCCAAGGCCTGCTTCCCTGCCAAACCTCCCCGCTCTGCATCCAAGTGCTTTAGCCATCTGAGGAGGTGACGCTTCCAATTTGTGGTTTCTTGGCTTGCTAGGAGGAGAAGCCCTGCTGATTTTCTCTCTTCCCAGCAAGCAAAGATGCTTCTGCACAAGCTTTCCTGCCCTTTTCCTGCACCGAATGGGATTCTGATCCACTTTTACTTTTCCATGTCTGCCGCAGCACTAGCAAAGGCTTTGCTGGCTATTTCCTACTTTTCCATTTCACAGCTTTCAAGAGCTAAAAGCTCCCTTGTGCAGAGGCACTGTGCCTTGCAGATAGCAGCCAGGGAGGACTATCAAATTCCTAGGCAAAGAGAGTTCTGTTGAATTAGCCCATTTTAATCTGGCCGGAGTGACTTAGAATGCCATTGCTAAGAATGCTGATTTTTTCTCCTTCAAAGAGGTGGTTGTAGATGCGAGGAGAATGGAGGTTCTAAACGATAGGTAACGGCCTGACCCTCATGTTTCTCTCTTGCCACAGGTGACAGAAGCAGCAGCAGTCTCTGCCCCGGCTCCCTCTGCTCCTGGAGAAGAAGCCAAAGAGGAGCAAAAGGAGCAAGAGGACCACGAGTCTGCAGCTGTGGTCACAGCAGAGCCTGATGGTTCCAAGAGAGTAAGTGCCAGTTGTGGGTGGTGCTGTCTTTAGTGCAAGGCAGAGCTGCAAGTTTCTGAGCAGCCAGCACTTGCTGTTGCTGGCTGAGGATGCTGAGTGCTGGAATCCCGCAGGAGGCGGCCATTTCCTGCAGGCAGGGACAGCTAGAAATTGGCCTTTGGCCTGTCACCTTGAGGCACCCAAGAGCTGGGGGCTGCGGCTCAGCTTCTGCCTGCTTGGCTCAGTGAAGCTCTGTCTCTGGGCTTCTGCAGGGCCGTGGCCAAGGGCGCAGGTGCTCGTGCTGGAGGTCACAGGGCTTTCTTTGGTTGTTTTCCCTTTGTGCAAAGGTGTGTTTGGCTTGTGGAAGTGTTCTGCAGTTTTCTGCAGCAGTTCTTCACTTGTACAGTCTGTTTTGGCTTTTGATAAGCGGCAAGGAGATGATTGCGTTGTCCATGAAGCTGGGCTAGGCCATTCTTGTGGGGTGAGGCCAAAGGAAGCAAGTGCCTTGTAGGGAAGGCTTCTTGCCAGGCAAAAAGCAGAAGGGGCAAGTTGCTGTGGATGCGTTTTGGGATGAAGCCTGCAGCTTTGGAAATGGCATGAGTGCCTCGGGTGGGGGTGAAGCTGCAAGTCCTTGACTGCTGTCTTGTGTTGCTGAGAAGAGGAAGGACATCTTGGAATTGTGGGTGCTGTATTTGAAGTCAAAGGGGCAACTTTGTGGTGGGGGAGGTGCGTGGGCCCAAAGGACCCAGGGGTGCCGGTCAAGAGCAGCTGAAGGTGGGCCAGCGCGTGGCCAGGGAGCCAAGAAGGCCAAGGGCGTCCTGGCCTGTGTCAGCAAGAGTGGGGCAGCAGGAGCAGGGCAGGGAGCGTCCCCCTGGGCTGGGCAGCGCTGCGGCCACAGCTGGGAGTGCTGTGCCCAGTTGTGGGCCCCTGTGAAGCAGAAAGTCCTTGAGGGGCTGGAGCGTGTGCAGAGGAGGACACGGGAGCTGGGGAAGGCTGTGGAGTGCAAGGCCAAGGAGGAGGTGCTGAGGGAGCTTTAGCCTGGACAACGGGAGGCTCGTCAGGGCCCTTCAGGCACACTTCCATAGATCCATAGAGGACAGCGCTCACCCCAAGGCCTGCTTCCCTGCCAAACCTCCCCGCTCTGCATCCAAGTGCTTCAGCCATCTGAGGAGGTGACGCTTCCAATTTGTGGTTTCTTGGCTTGCTAGGAGGAGAAGCCCTGCTGATTTTCTCTCTTCCCAGCAAGCAAAGATGCTTCTGCACAAGCTTTCCTGCCCTTTTCCTGCACCGAATGGGATTCTGATCCACTTTTACTTTTCCATGTCTGCCGCAGCACTAGCAAAGGCTTTGCTGGCTATTTCCTACTTTTCCATTTCACAGCTTTCAAGAGCTAAAAGCTCCCTTGTGCAGAGGCACTGTGCCTTGCAGATAGCAGCCAGGGAGGACTATCAAATTCCTAGGCAAAGAGAGTTCTGTTGAATTAGCCCATTTTAATCTGGCCGGAGTGACTTAGAATGCCATTGCTAAGAATGCTGATTTTTTCTCCTTCAAAGAGGTGGTTGTAGATGCGAGGAGAATGGAGGTTCTAAACGATAGGTAACGGCCTGACCCTCATGTTTCTCTCTTGCCACAGGTGACAGAAGCAGCAGCAGTCTCTGCCCCGGCTCCCTCTGCTCCTGGAGAAGAAGCCAAAGAGGAGCAAAAGGAGCAAGAGGACCACGAGTCTGCAGCTGTGGTCACAGCAGAGCCTGATGGTTCCAAGAGAGTAAGTGCCAGTTGTGGGTGGTGCTGTCTTTAGTGCAAGGCAGAGCTGCAAGTTTCTGAGCAGCCAGCACTTGCTGTTGCTGGCTGAGGATGCTGAGTGCTGGAATCCCGCAGGAGGCGGCCATTTCCTGCAGGCAGGGACAGCTAGAAATTGGCCTTTGGCCTGTCACCTTGAGGCACCCAAGAGCTGGGGGCTGCGGCTCAGCTTCTGCCTGCTTGGCTCAGTGAAGCTCTGTCTCTGGGCTTCTGCAGGGCCGTGGCCAAGGGCGCAGGTGCTCGTGCTGGAGGTCACAGGGCTTTCTTTGGTTGTTTTCCCTTTGTGCAAAGGTGTGTTTGGCTTGTGGAAGTGTTCTGCAGTTTTCTGCAGCAGTTCTTCACTTGTACAGTCTGTTTTGGCTTTTGATAAGCGGCAAGGAGATGATTGCGTTGTCCATGAAGCTGGGCTAGGCCATTCTTGTGGGGTGAGGCCAAAGGAAGCAAGTGCCTTGTAGGGAAGGCTTCTTGCCAGGCAAAAAGCAGAAGGGGCAAGTTGCTGTGGATGCGTTTTGGGATGAAGCCTGCAGCTTTGGAAATGGCATGAGTGCCTCGGGTGGGGGTGAAGCTGCAAGTCCTTGACTGCTGTCTTGTGTTGCTGAGAAGAGGAAGGACATCTTGGAATTGTGGGTGCTGTATTTGAAGTCAAAGGGGCAACTTTGTGGTGGGGGAGCTGCGTGGGCCCAAAGGACCCAGGGGTGCCGGTCAAGAGCAGCTGAAGGTGGGCCAGCGCGTGGCCAGGGAGCCAAGAAGGCCAAGGGCGTCCTGGCCTGTGTCAGCAAGAGTGGGGCAGCAGGAGCAGGGCAGGGAGCGTCCCCCTGGGCTGGGCAGCGCTGCGGCCACAGCTGGGAGTGCTGTGCCCAGTTGTGGGCCCCTGTGAAGCAGAAAGTCCTTGAGGGGCTGGAGCGTGTGCAGAGGAGGACACGGGAGCTGGGGAAGGCTGTGGAGTGCAAGGCCAAGGAGGAGGTGCTGAGGGAGCTTTAGCCTGGACAACGGGAGGCTCGTCAGGGCCCTTCAGGCACACTTCCATAGATCCATAGAGGACAGCGCTCACCCCAAGGCCTGCTTCCCTGCCAAACCTCCCCGCTCTGCATCCAAGTGCTTCAGCCATCTGAGGAGGTGACGCTTCCAATTTGTGGTTTCTTGGCTTGCTAGGAGGAGAAGCCCTGCTGATTTTCTCTCTTCCCAGCAAGCAAAGATGCTTCTGCACAAGCTTTCCTGCCCTTTTCCTGCACCGAATGGGATTCTGATCCACTTTTACTTTTCCATGTCTGCCGCAGCACTAGCAAAGGCTTTGCTGGCTATTTCCTACTTTTCCATTTCACAGCTTTCAAGAGCTAAAAGCTCCCTTGTGCAGAGGCACTGTGCCTTGCAGATAGCAGCCAGGGAGGACTATCAAATTCCTAGGCAAAGAGAGTTCTGTTGAATTAGCCCATTTTAATCTGGCCGGAGTGACTTAGAATGCCATTGCTAAGAATGCTGATTTTTTCTCCTTCAAAGAGGTGGTTGTAGATGCGAGGAGAATGGAGGTTCTAAACGATAGGTAACGGCCTGACCCTCATGTTTCTCTCTTGCCACAGGTGACAGAAGCAGCAGCAGTCTCTGCCCCGGCTCCCTCTGCTCCTGGAGAAGAAGCCAAAGAGGAGCAAAAGGAGCAAGAGGACCACGAGTCTGCAGCTGTGGTCACAGCAGAGCCTGATGGTTCCAAGAGAGTAAGTGCCAGTTGTGGGTGGTGCTGTCTTTAGTGCAAGGCAGAGCTGCAAGTTTCTGAGCAGCCAGCACTTGCTGTTGCTGGCTGAGGATGCTGAGTGCTGGAATCCCGCAGGAGGCGGCCATTTCCTGCAGGCAGGGACAGCTAGAAATTGGCCTTTGGCCTGTCACCTTGAGGCACCCAAGAGCTGGGGGCTGCGGCTCAGCTTCTGCCTGCTTGGCTCAGTGAAGCTCTGTCTCTGGGCTTCTGCAGGGCCGTGGCCAAGGGCGCAGGTGCTCGTGCTGGAGGTCACAGGGCTTTCTTTGGTTGTTTTCCCTTTGTGCAAAGGTGTGTTTGGCTTGTGGAAGTGTTCTGCAGTTTTCTGCAGCAGTTCTTCACTTGTACAGTCTGTTTTGGCTTTTGATAAGCGGCAAGGAGATGATTGCGTTGTCCATGAAGCTGGGCTAGGCCATTCTTGTGGGGTGAGGCCAAAGGAAGCAAGTGCCTTGTAGGGAAGGCTTCTTGCCAGGCAAAAAGCAGAAGGGGCAAGTTGCTGTGGATGCGTTTTGGGATGAAGCCTGCAGCTTTGGAAATGGCATGAGTGCCTCGGGTGGGGGTGAAGCTGCAAGTCCTTGACTGCTGTCTTGTGTTGCTGAGAAGAGGAAGGACATCTTGGAATTGTGGGTGCTCTATTTGAAGTCAAAGGGGCAACTTTGTGGTGGGGGAGCTGCGTGGGCCCAAAGGACCCAGGGGTGCCGGTCAAGAGCAGCTGAAGGTGGGCCAGCGCGTGGCCAGGGAGCCAAGAAGGCCAAGGGCGTCCTGGCCTGTGTCAGCAAGAGTGGGGCAGCAGGAGCAGGGCAGGGAGCGTCCCCCTGGGCTGGGCAGCGCTGCGGCCACAGCTGGGAGTGCTGTGCCCAGTTGTGGGCCCCTGTGAAGCAGAAAGTCCTTGAGGGGCTGGAGCGTGTGCAGAGGAGGACACGGGAGCTGGGGAAGGCTGTGGAGTGCAAGGCCAAGGAGGAGGTGCTGAGGGAGCTTTAGCCTGGACAAGGGGAGGCTCGTCAGGGCCCTTCAGGCACACTTCCATAGATCCATAGAGGACAGCGCTCACCCCAAGGCCTGCTTCCCTGCCAAACCTCCCCGCTCTGCATCCAAGTGCTTTAGCCATCTGAGGAGGTGACGCTTCCAATTTGTGGTTTCTTGGCTTGCTAGGAGGAGAAGCCCTGCTGATTTTCTCTCTTCCCAGCAAGCAAAGATGCTTCTGCACAAGCTTTCCTGCCCTTTTCCTGCACCGAATGGGATTCTGATCCACTTTTACTTTTCCATGTCTGCCGCAGCACTAGCAAAGGCTTTGCTGGCTATTTCCTACTTTTCCATTTCACAGCTTTCAAGAGCTAAAAGCTCCCTTGTGCAGAGGCACTGTGCCTTGCAGATAGCAGCCAGGGAGGACTATCAAATTCCTAGGCAAAGAGAGTTCTGTTGAATTAGCCCATTTTAATCTGGCCGGAGTGACTTAGAATGCCATTGCTAAGAATGCTGATTTTTTCTCCTTCAAAGAGGTGGTTGTAGATGCGAGGAGAATGGAGGTTCTAAACGATAGGTAACGGCCTGACCCTCATGTTTCTCTCTTGCCACAGGTGACAGAAGCAGCAGCAGTCTCTGCCCCGGCTCCCTCTGCTCCTGGAGAAGAAGCCAAAGAGGAGCAAAAGGAGCAAGAGGACCACGAGTCTGCAGCTGTGGTCACAGCAGAGCCTGATGGTTCCAAGAGAGTAAGTGCCAGTTGTGGGTGGTGCTGTCTTTAGTGCAAGGCAGAGCTGCAAGTTTCTGAGCAGCCAGCACTTGCTGTTGCTGGCTGAGGATGCTGAGTGCTGGAATCCCGCAGGAGGCGGCCATTTCCTGCAGGCAGGGACAGCTAGAAATTGGCCTTTGGCCTGTCACCTTGAGGCACCCAAGAGCTGGGGGCTGCGGCTCAGCTTCTGCCTGCTTGGCTCAGTGAAGCTCTGTCTCTGGGCTTCTGCAGGGCCGTGGCCAAGGGCGCAGGTGCTCGTGCTGGAGGTCACAGGGCTTTCTTTGGTTGTTTTCCCTTTGTGCAAAGGTGTGTTTGGCTTGTGGAAGTGTTCTGCAGTTTTCTGCAGCAGTTCTTCACTTGTACAGTCTGTTTTGGCTTTTGATAAGCGGCAAGGAGATGATTGCGTTGTCCATGAAGCTGGGCTAGGCCATTCTTGTGGGGTGAGGCCAAAGGAAGCAAGTGCCTTGTAGGGAAGGCTTCTTGCCAGGCAAAAAGCAGAAGGGGCAAGTTGCTGTGGATGCGTTTTGGGATGAAGCCTGCAGCTTTGGAAATGGCATGAGTGCCTCGGGTGGGGGTGAAGCTGCAAGTCCTTGACTGCTGTCTTGTGTTGCTGAGAAGAGGAAGGACATCTTGGAATTGTGGGTGCTCTATTTGAAGTCAAAGGGGCAACTTTGTGGTGGGGGAGCTGCGTGGGCCCAAAGGACCCAGGGGTGCCGGTCAAGAGCAGCTGAAGGTGGGCCAGCGCGTGGCCAGGGAGCCAAGAAGGCCAAGGGCGTCCTGGCCTGTGTCAGCAAGAGTGGGGCAGCAGGAGCAGGGCAGGGAGCGTCCCCCTGGGCTGGGCAGCGCTGCGGCCACAGCTGGGAGTGCTGTGCCCAGTTGTGGGCCCCTGTGAAGCAGAAAGTCCTTGAGGGGCTGGAGCGTGTGCAGAGGAGGACACGGGAGCTGGGGAAGGCTGTGGAGTGCAAGGCCAAGGAGGAGGTGCTGAGGGAGCTTTAGCCTGGACAACGGGAGGCTCGTCAGGGCCCTTCAGGCACACTTCCATAGATCCATAGAGGACAGCGCTCACCCCAAGGCCTGCTTCCCTGCCAAACCTCCCCGCTCTGCATCCAAGTGCTTCAGCCATCTGAGGAGGTGACGCTTCCAATTTGTGGTTTCTTGGCTTGCTAGGAGGAGAAGCCCTGCTGATTTTCTCTCTTCCCAGCAAGCAAAGATGCTTCTGCACAAGCTTTCCTGCCCTTTTCCTGCACCGAATGGGATTCTGATCCACTTTTACTTTTCCATGTCTGCCGCAGCACTAGCAAAGGCTTTGCTGGCTATTTCCTACTTTTCCATTTCACAGCTTTCAAGAGCTAAAAGCTCCCTTGTGCAGAGGCACTGTGCCTTGCAGATAGCAGCCAGGGAGGACTATCAAATTCCTAGGCAAAGAGAGTTCTGTTGAATTAGCCCATTTTAATCTGGCCGGAGTGACTTAGAATGCCATTGCTAAGAATGCTGATTTTTTCTCCTTCAAAGAGGTGGTTGTAGATGCGAGGAGAATGGAGGTTCTAAACGATAGGTAACGGCCTGACCCTCATGTTTCTCTCTTGCCACAGGTGACAGAAGCAGCAGCAGTCTCTGCCCCGGCTCCCTCTGCTCCTGGAGAAGAAGCCAAAGAGGAGCAAAAGGAGCAAGAGGACCACGAGTCTGCAGCTGTGGTCACAGCAGAGCCTGATGGTTCCAAGAGAGTAAGTGCCAGTTGTGGGTGGTGCTGTCTTTAGTGCAAGGCAGAGCTGCAAGTTTCTGAGCAGCCAGCACTTGCTGTTGCTGGCTGAGGATGCTGAGTGCTGGAATCCCGCAGGAGGCGGCCATTTCCTGCAGGCAGGGACAGCTAGAAATTGGCCTTTGGCCTGTCACCTTGAGGCACCCAAGAGCTGGGGGCTGCGGCTCAGCTTCTGCCTGCTTGGCTCAGTGAAGCTCTGTCTCTGGGCTTCTGCAGGGCCGTGGCCAAGGGCGCAGGTGCTCGTGCTGGAGGTCACAGGGCTTTCTTTGGTTGTTTTCCCTTTGTGCAAAGGTGTGTTTGGCTTGTGGAAGTGTTCTGCAGTTTTCTGCAGCAGTTCTTCACTTGTACAGTCTGTTTTGGCTTTTGATAAGCGGCAAGGAGATGATTGCGTTGTCCATGAAGCTGGGCTAGGCCATTCTTGTGGGGTGAGGCCAAAGGAAGCAAGTGCCTTGTAGGGAAGGCTTCTTGCCAGGCAAAAAGCAGAAGGGGCAAGTTGCTGTGGATGCGTTTTGGGATGAAGCCTGCAGCTTTGGAAATGGCATGAGTGCCTCGGGTGGGGGTGAAGCTGCAAGTCCTTGACTGCTGTCTTGTGTTGCTGAGAAGAGGAAGGACATCTTGGAATTGTGGGTGCTCTATTTGAAGTCAAAGGGGCAACTTTGTGGTGGGGGAGCTGCGTGGGCCCAAAGGACCCAGGGGTGCCGGTCAAGAGCAGCTGAAGGTGGGCCAGCGCGTGGCCAGGGAGCCAAGAAGGCCAAGGGCGTCCTGGCCTGTGTCAGCAAGAGTGGGGCAGCAGGAGCAGGGCAGGGAGCGTCCCCCTGGGCTGGGCAGCGCTGCGGCCACAGCTGGGAGTGCTGTGCCCAGTTGTGGGCCCCTGTGAAGCAGAAAGTCCTTGAGGGGCTGGAGCGTGTGCAGAGGAGGACACGGGAGCTGGGGAAGGCTGTGGAGTGCAAGGCCAAGGAGGAGGTGCTGAGGGAGCTTTAGCCTGGACAACGGGAGGCTCGTCAGGGCCCTTCAGGCACACTTCCATAGATCCATAGAGGACAGCGCTCACCCCAAGGCCTGCTTCCCTGCCAAACCTCCCCGCTCTGCATCCAAGTGCTTCAGCCATCTGAGGAGGTGACGCTTCCAATTTGTGGTTTCTTGGCTTGCTAGGAGGAGAAGCCCTGCTGATTTTCTCTCTTCCCAGCAAGCAAAGATGCTTCTGCACAAGCTTTCCTGCCCTTTTCCTGCACCGAATGGGATTCTGATCCACTTTTACTTTTCCATGTCTGCCGCAGCACTAGCAAAGGCTTTGCTGGCTATTTCCTACTTTTCCATTTCACAGCTTTCAAGAGCTAAAAGCTCCCTTGTGCAGAGGCACTGTGCCTTGCAGATAGCAGCCAGGGAGGACTATCAAATTCCTAGGCAAAGAGAGTTCTGTTGAATTAGCCCATTTTAATCTGGCCGGAGTGACTTAGAATGCCATTGCTAAGAATGCTGATTTTTTCTCCTTCAAAGAGGTGGTTGTAGATGCGAGGAGAATGGAGGTTCTAAACGATAGGTAACGGCCTGACCCTCATGTTTCTCTCTTGCCACAGGTGACAGAAGCAGCAGCAGTCTCTGCCCCGGCTCCCTCTGCTCCTGGAGAAGAAGCCAAAGAGGAGCAAAAGGAGCAAGAGGACCACGAGTCTGCAGCTGTGGTCACAGCAGAGCCTGATGGTTCCAAGAGAGTAAGTGCCAGTTGTGGGTGGTGCTGTCTTTAGTGCAAGGCAGAGCTGCAAGTTTCTGAGCAGCCAGCACTTGCTGTTGCTGGCTGAGGATGCTGAGTGCTGGAATCCCGCAGGAGGCGGCCATTTCCTGCAGGCAGGGACAGCTAGAAATTGGCCTTTGGCCTGTCACCTTGAGGCACCCAAGAGCTGGGGGCTGCGGCTCAGCTTCTGCCTGCTTGGCTCAGTGAAGCTCTGTCTCTGGGCTTCTGCAGGGCCGTGGCCAAGGGCGCAGGTGCTCGTGCTGGAGGTCACAGGGCTTTCTTTGGTTGTTTTCCCTTTGTGCAAAGGTGTGTTTGGCTTGTGGAAGTGTTCTGCAGTTTTCTGCAGCAGTTCTTCACTTGTACAGTCTGTTTTGGCTTTTGATAAGCGGCAAGGAGATGATTGCGTTGTCCATGAAGCTGGGCTAGGCCATTCTTGTGGGGTGAGGCCAAAGGAAGCAAGTGCCTTGTAGGGAAGGCTTCTTGCCAGGCAAAAAGCAGAAGGGGCAAGTTGCTGTGGATGCGTTTTGGGATGAAGCCTGCAGCTTTGGAAATGGCATGAGTGCCTCGGGTGGGGGTGAAGCTGCAAGTCCTTGACTGCTGTCTTGTGTTGCTGAGAAGAGGAAGGACATCTTGGAATTGTGGGTGCTCTATTTGAAGTCAAAGGGGCAACTTTGTGGTGGGGGAGCTGCGTGGGCCCAAAGGACCCAGGGGTGCCGGTCAAGAGCAGCTGAAGGTGGGCCAGCGCGTGGCCAGGGAGCCAAGAAGGCCAAGGGCGTCCTGGCCTGTGTCAGCAAGAGTGGGGCAGCAGGAGCAGGGCAGGGAGCGTCCCCCTGGGCTGGGCAGCGCTGCGGCCACAGCTGGGAGTGCTGTGCCCAGTTGTGGGCCCCTGTGAAGCAGAAAGTCCTTGAGGGGCTGGAGCGTGTGCAGAGGAGGACACGGGAGCTGGGGAAGGCTGTGGAGTGCAAGGCCAAGGAGGAGGTGCTGAGGGAGCTTTAGCCTGGACAACGGGAGGCTCGTCAGGGCCCTTCAGGCACACTTCCATAGATCCATAGAGGACAGCGCTCACCCCAAGGCCTGCTTCCCTGCCAAACCTCCCCGCTCTGCATCCAAGTGCTTCAGCCATCTGAGGAGGTGACGCTTCCAATTTGTGGTTTCTTGGCTTGCTAGGAGGAGAAGCCCTGCTGATTTTCTCTCTTCCCAGCAAGCAAAGATGCTTCTGCACAAGCTTTCCTGCCCTTTTCCTGCACCGAATGGGATTCTGATCCACTTTTACTTTTCCATGTCTGCCGCAGCACTAGCAAAGGCTTTGCTGGCTATTTCCTACTTTTCCATTTCACAGCTTTCAAGAGCTAAAAGCTCCCTTGTGCAGAGGCACTGTGCCTTGCAGATAGCAGCCAGGGAGGACTATCAAATTCCTAGGCAAAGAGAGTTCTGTTGAATTAGCCCATTTTAATCTGGCCGGAGTGACTTAGAATGCCATTGCTAAGAATGCTGATTTTTTCTCCTTCAAAGAGGTGGTTGTAGATGCGAGGAGAATGGAGGTTCTAAACGATAGGTAACGGCCTGACCCTCATGTTTCTCTCTTGCCACAGGTGACAGAAGCAGCAGCAGTCTCTGCCCCGGCTCCCTCTGCTCCTGGAGAAGAAGCCAAAGAGGAGCAAAAGGAGCAAGAGGACCACGAGTCTGCAGCTGTGGTCACAGCAGAGCCTGATGGTTCCAAGAGAGTAAGTGCCAGTTGTGGGTGGTGCTGTCTTTAGTGCAAGGCAGAGCTGCAAGTTTCTGAGCAGCCAGCACTTGCTGTTGCTGGCTGAGGATGCTGAGTGCTGGAATCCCGCAGGAGGCGGCCATTTCCTGCAGGCAGGGACAGCTAGAAATTGGCCTTTGGCCTGTCACCTTGAGGCACCCAAGAGCTGGGGGCTGCGGCTCAGCTTCTGCCTGCTTGGCTCAGTGAAGCTCTGTCTCTGGGCTTCTGCAGGGCCGTGGCCAAGGGCGCAGGTGCTCGTGCTGGAGGTCACAGGGCTTTCTTTGGTTGTTTTCCCTTTGTGCAAAGGTGTGTTTGGCTTGTGGAAGTGTTCTGCAGTTTTCTGCAGCAGTTCTTCACTTGTACAGTCTGTTTTGGCTTTTGATAAGCGGCAAGGAGATGATTGCGTTGTCCATGAAGCTGGGCTAGGCCATTCTTGTGGGGTGAGGCCAAAGGAAGCAAGTGCCTTGTAGGGAAGGCTTCTTGCCAGGCAAAAAGCAGAAGGGGCAAGTTGCTGTGGATGCGTTTTGGGATGAAGCCTGCAGCTTTGGAAATGGCATGAGTGCCTCGGGTGGGGGTGAAGCTGCAAGTCCTTGACTGCTGTCTTGTGTTGCTGAGAAGAGGAAGGACATCTTGGAATTGTGGGTGCTCTATTTGAAGTCAAAGGGGCAACTTTGTGGTGGGGGAGCTGCGTGGGCCCAAAGGACCCAGGGGTGCCGGTCAAGAGCAGCTGAAGGTGGGCCAGCGCGTGGCCAGGGAGCCAAGAAGGCCAAGGGCGTCCTGGCCTGTGTCAGCAAGAGTGGGGCAGCAGGAGCAGGGCAGGGAGCGTCCCCCTGGGCTGGGCAGCGCTGCGGCCACAGCTGGGAGTGCTGTGCCCAGTTGTGGGCCCCTGTGAAGCAGAAAGTCCTTGAGGGGCTGGAGCGTGTGCAGAGGAGGACACGGGAGCTGGGGAAGGCTGTGGAGTGCAAGGCCAAGGAGGAGGTGCTGAGGGAGCTTTAGCCTGGACAAGGGGAGGCTCGTCAGGGCCCTTCAGGCACACTTCCATAGATCCATAGAGGACAGCGCTCACCCCAAGGCCTGCTTCCCTGCCAAACCTCCCCGCTCTGCATCCAAGTGCTTCAGCCATCTGAGGAGGTGACGCTTCCAATTTGTGGTTTCTTGGCTTGCTAGGAGGAGAAGCCCTGCTGATTTTCTCTCTTCCCAGCAAGCAAAGATGCTTCTGCACAAGCTTTCCTGCCCTTTTCCTGCACCGAATGGGATTCTGATCCACTTTTACTTTTCCATGTCTGCCGCAGCACTAGCAAAGGCTTTGCTGGCTATTTCCTACTTTTCCATTTCACAGCTTTCAAGAGCTAAAAGCTCCCTTGTGCAGAGGCACTGTGCCTTGCAGATAGCAGCCAGGGAGGACTATCAAATTCCTAGGCAAAGAGAGTTCTGTTGAATTAGCCCATTTTAATCTGGCCGGAGTGACTTAGAATGCCATTGCTAAGAATGCTGATTTTTTCTCCTTCAAAGAGGTGGTTGTAGATGCGAGGAGAATGGAGGTTCTAAACGATAGGTAACGGCCTGACCCTCATGTTTCTCTCTTGCCACAGGTGACAGAAGCAGCAGCAGTCTCTGCCCCGGCTCCCTCTGCTCCTGGAGAAGAAGCCAAAGAGGAGCAAAAGGAGCAAGAGGACCACGAGTCTGCAGCTGTGGTCACAGCAGAGCCTGATGGTTCCAAGAGAGTAAGTGCCAGTTGTGGGTGGTGCTGTCTTTAGTGCAAGGCAGAGCTGCAAGTTTCTGAGCAGCCAGCACTTGCTGTTGCTGGCTGAGGATGCTGAGTGCTGGAATCCCGCAGGAGGCGGCCATTTCCTGCAGGCAGGGACAGCTAGAAATTGGCCTTTGGCCTGTCACCTTGAGGCACCCAAGAGCTGGGGGCTGCGGCTCAGCTTCTGCCTGCTTGGCTCAGTGAAGCTCTGTCTCTGGGCTTCTGCAGGGCCGTGGCCAAGGGCGCAGGTGCTCGTGCTGGAGGTCACAGGGCTTTCTTTGGTTGTTTTCCCTTTGTGCAAAGGTGTGTTTGGCTTGTGGAAGTGTTCTGCAGTTTTCTGCAGCAGTTCTTCACTTGTACAGTCTGTTTTGGCTTTTGATAAGCGGCAAGGAGATGATTGCGTTGTCCATGAAGCTGGGCTAGGCCATTCTTGTGGGGTGAGGCCAAAGGAAGCAAGTGCCTTGTAGGGAAGGCTTCTTGCCAGGCAAAAAGCAGAAGGGGCAAGTTGCTGTGGATGCGTTTTGGGATGAAGCCTGCAGCTTTGGAAATGGCATGAGTGCCTCGGGTGGGGGTGAAGCTGCAAGTCCTTGACTGCTGTCTTGTGTTGCTGAGAAGAGGAAGGACATCTTGGAATTGTGGGTGCTCTATTTGAAGTCAAAGGGGCAACTTTGTGGTGGGGGAGCTGCGTGGGCCCAAAGGACCCAGGGGTGCCGGTCAAGAGCAGCTGAAGGTGGGCCAGCGCGTGGCCAGGGAGCCAAGAAGGCCAAGGGCGTCCTGGCCTGTGTCAGCAAGAGTGGGGCAGCAGGAGCAGGGCAGGGAGCGTCCCCCTGGGCTGGGCAGCGCTGCGGCCACAGCTGGGAGTGCTGTGCCCAGTTGTGGGCCCCTGTGAAGCAGAAAGTCCTTGAGGGGCTGGAGCGTGTGCAGAGGAGGACACGGGAGCTGGGGAAGGCTGTGGAGTGCAAGGCCAAGGAGGAGGTGCTGAGGGAGCTTTAGCCTGGACAACGGGAGGCTCGTCAGGGCCCTTCAGGCACACTTCCATAGATCCATAGAGGACAGCGCTCACCCCAAGGCCTGCTTCCCTGCCAAACCTCCCCGCTCTGCATCCAAGTGCTTCAGCCATCTGAGGAGGTGACGCTTCCAATTTGTGGTTTCTTGGCTTGCTAGGAGGAGAAGCCCTGCTGATTTTCTCTCTTCCCAGCAAGCAAAGATGCTTCTGCACAAGCTTTCCTGCCCTTTTCCTGCACCGAATGGGATTCTGATCCACTTTTACTTTTCCATGTCTGCCGCAGCACTAGCAAAGGCTTTGCTGGCTATTTCCTACTTTTCCATTTCACAGCTTTCAAGAGCTAAAAGCTCCCTTGTGCAGAGGCACTGTGCCTTGCAGATAGCAGCCAGGGAGGACTATCAAATTCCTAGGCAAAGAGAGTTCTGTTGAATTAGCCCATTTTAATCTGGCCGGAGTGACTTAGAATGCCATTGCTAAGAATGCTGATTTTTTCTCCTTCAAAGAGGTGGTTGTAGATGCGAGGAGAATGGAGGTTCTAAACGATAGGTAACGGCCTGACCCTCATGTTTCTCTCTTGCCACAGGTGACAGAAGCAGCAGCAGTCTCTGCCCCGGCTCCCTCTGCTCCTGGAGAAGAAGCCAAAGAGGAGCAAAAGGAGCAAGAGGACCACGAGTCTGCAGCTGTGGTCACAGCAGAGCCTGATGGTTCCAAGAGAGTAAGTGCCAGTTGTGGGTGGTGCTGTCTTTAGTGCAAGGCAGAGCTGCAAGTTTCTGAGCAGCCAGCACTTGCTGTTGCTGGCTGAGGATGCTGAGTGCTGGAATCCCGCAGGAGGCGGCCATTTCCTGCAGGCAGGGACAGCTAGAAATTGGCCTTTGGCCTGTCACCTTGAGGCACCCAAGAGCTGGGGGCTGCGGCTCAGCTTCTGCCTGCTTGGCTCAGTGAAGCTCTGTCTCTGGGCTTCTGCAGGGCCGTGGCCAAGGGCGCAGGTGCTCGTGCTGGAGGTCACAGGGCTTTCTTTGGTTGTTTTCCCTTTGTGCAAAGGTGTGTTTGGCTTGTGGAAGTGTTCTGCAGTTTTCTGCAGCAGTTCTTCACTTGTACAGTCTGTTTTGGCTTTTGATAAGCGGCAAGGAGATGATTGCGTTGTCCATGAAGCTGGGCTAGGCCATTCTTGTGGGGTGAGGCCAAAGGAAGCAAGTGCCTTGTAGGGAAGGCTTCTTGCCAGGCAAAAAGCAGAAGGGGCAAGTTGCTGTGGATGCGTTTTGGGATGAAGCCTGCAGCTTTGGAAATGGCATGAGTGCCTCGGGTGGGGGTGAAGCTGCAAGTCCTTGACTGCTGTCTTGTGTTGCTGAGAAGAGGAAGGACATCTTGGAATTGTGGGTGCTCTATTTGAAGTCAAAGGGGCAACTTTGTGGTGGGGGAGCTGCGTGGGCCCAAAGGACCCAGGGGTGCCGGTCAAGAGCAGCTGAAGGTGGGCCAGCGCGTGGCCAGGGAGCCAAGAAGGCCAAGGGCGTCCTGGCCTGTGTCAGCAAGAGTGGGGCAGCAGGAGCAGGGCAGGGAGCGTCCCCCTGGGCTGGGCAGCGCTGCGGCCACAGCTGGGAGTGCTGTGCCCAGTTGTGGGCCCCTGTGAAGCAGAAAGTCCTTGAGGGGCTGGAGCGTGTGCAGAGGAGGACACGGGAGCTGGGGAAGGCTGTGGAGTGCAAGGCCAAGGAGGAGGTGCTGAGGGAGCTTTAGCCTGGACAACGGGAGGCTCGTCAGGGCCCTTCAGGCACACTTCCATAGATCCATAGAGGACAGCGCTCACCCCAAGGCCTGCTTCCCTGCCAAACCTCCCCGCTCTGCATCCAAGTGCTTCAGCCATCTGAGGAGGTGACGCTTCCAATTTGTGGTTTCTTGGCTTGCTAGGAGGAGAAGCCCTGCTGATTTTCTCTCTTCCCAGCAAGCAAAGATGCTTCTGCACAAGCTTTCCTGCCCTTTTCCTGCACCGAATGGGATTCTGATCCACTTTTACTTTTCCATGTCTGCCGCAGCACTAGCAAAGGCTTTGCTGGCTATTTCCTACTTTTCCATTTCACAGCTTTCAAGAGCTAAAAGCTCCCTTGTGCAGAGGCACTGTGCCTTGCAGATAGCAGCCAGGGAGGACTATCAAATTCCTAGGCAAAGAGAGTTCTGTTGAATTAGCCCATTTTAATCTGGCCGGAGTGACTTAGAATGCCATTGCTAAGAATGCTGATTTTTTCTCCTTCAAAGAGGTGGTTGTAGATGCGAGGAGAATGGAGGTTCTAAACGATAGGTAACGGCCTGACCCTCATGTTTCTCTCTTGCCACAGGTGACAGAAGCAGCAGCAGTCTCTGCCCCGGCTCCCTCTGCTCCTGGAGAAGAAGCCAAAGAGGAGCAAAAGGAGCAAGAGGACCACGAGTCTGCAGCTGTGGTCACAGCAGAGCCTGATGGTTCCAAGAGAGTAAGTGCCAGTTGTGGGTGGTGCTGTCTTTAGTGCAAGGCAGAGCTGCAAGTTTCTGAGCAGCCAGCACTTGCTGTTGCTGGCTGAGGATGCTGAGTGCTGGAATCCCGCAGGAGGCGGCCATTTCCTGCAGGCAGGGACAGCTAGAAATTGGCCTTTGGCCTGTCACCTTGAGGCACCCAAGAGCTGGGGGCTGCGGCTCAGCTTCTGCCTGCTTGGCTCAGTGAAGCTCTGTCTCTGGGCTTCTGCAGGGCCGTGGCCAAGGGCGCAGGTGCTCGTGCTGGAGGTCACAGGGCTTTCTTTGGTTGTTTTCCCTTTGTGCAAAGGTGTGTTTGGCTTGTGGAAGTGTTCTGCAGTTTTCTGCAGCAGTTCTTCACTTGTACAGTCTGTTTTGGCTTTTGATAAGCGGCAAGGAGATGATTGCGTTGTCCATGAAGCTGGGCTAGGCCATTCTTGTGGGGTGAGGCCAAAGGAAGCAAGTGCCTTGTAGGGAAGGCTTCTTGCCAGGCAAAAAGCAGAAGGGGCAAGTTGCTGTGGATGCGTTTTGGGATGAAGCCTGCAGCTTTGGAAATGGCATGAGTGCCTCGGGTGGGGGTGAAGCTGCAAGTCCTTGACTGCTGTCTTGTGTTGCTGAGAAGAGGAAGGACATCTTGGAATTGTGGGTGCTCTATTTGAAGTCAAAGGGGCAACTTTGTGGTGGGGGAGCTGCGTGGGCCCAAAGGACCCAGGGGTGCCGGTCAAGAGCAGCTGAAGGTGGGCCAGCGCGTGGCCAGGGAGCCAAGAAGGCCAAGGGCGTCCTGGCCTGTGTCAGCAAGAGTGGGGCAGCAGGAGCAGGGCAGGGAGCGTCCCCCTGGGCTGGGCAGCGCTGCGGCCACAGCTGGGAGTGCTGTGCCCAGTTGTGGGCCCCTGTGAAGCAGAAAGTCCTTGAGGGGCTGGAGCGTGTGCAGAGGAGGACACGGGAGCTGGGGAAGGCTGTGGAGTGCAAGGCCAAGGAGGAGGTGCTGAGGGAGCTTTAGCCTGGACAACGGGAGGCTCGTCAGGGCCCTTCAGGCACACTTCCATAGATCCATAGAGGACAGCGCTCACCCCAAGGCCTGCTTCCCTGCCAAACCTCCCCGCTCTGCATCCAAGTGCTTCAGCCATCTGAGGAGGTGACGCTTCCAATTTGTGGTTTCTTGGCTTGCTAGGAGGAGAAGCCCTGCTGATTTTCTCTCTTCCCAGCAAGCAAAGATGCTTCTGCACAAGCTTTCCTGCCTTTTCCTGCACCGAATGGGATTCTGATCCACTTTTACTTTTCCATGTCTGCCGCAGCACTAGCAAAGGCTTTGCTGGCTATTTCCTACTTTTCCATTTCACAGCTTTCAAGAGCTAAAAGCTCCCTTGTGCAGAGGCACTGTGCCTTGCAGATAGCAGCCAGGGAGGACTATCAAATTCCTAGGCAAAGAGAGTTCTGTTGAATTAGCCCATTTTAATCTGGCCGGAGTGACTTAGAATGCCATTGCTAAGAATGCTGATTTTTTCTCCTTCAAAGAGGTGGTTGTAGATGCGAGGAGAATGGAGGTTCTAAACGATAGGTAACGGCCTGACCCTCATGTTTCTCTCTTGCCACAGGTGACAGAAGCAGCAGCAGTCTCTGCCCCGGCTCCCTCTGCTCCTGGAGAAGAAGCCAAGAGGAGCAAAAGGAGCAAGAGGACCACGAGTCTGCAGCTGTGGTCACAGCAGAGCCTGATGGTTCCAAGAGAGTAAGTGCCAGTTGTGGGTGGTGCTGTCTTTAGTGCAAGGCAGAGCTGCAAGTTTCTGAGCAGCCAGCACTTGCTGTTGCTGGCTGAGGATGCTGAGTGCTGGAATCCCGCAGGAGGCGGCCATTTCCTGCAGGCAGGGACAGCTAGAAATTGGCCTTTGGCCTGTCACCTTGAGGCACCCAAGAGCTGGGGGCTGCGGCTCAGCTTCTGCCTGCTTGGCTCAGTGAAGCTCTGTCTCTGGGCTTCTGCAGGGCCGTGGCCAAGGGCGCAGGTGCTCGTGCTGGAGGTCACAGGGCTTTCTTTGGTTGTTTCCCTTTGTGCAAAGGTGTGTTTGGCTTGTGGAAGTGTTCTGCAGTTTTCTGCAGCAGTTCTTCACTTGTACAGTCTGTTTGGCTTTTGATAAGCGGCAAGGAGATGATTGCGTTGTCCATGAAGCTGGGCTAGGCCATTCTTGTGGGGTGAGGCCAAAGGAAGCAAGTGCCTTGTAGGGAAGGCTTCTTGCCAGGCAAAAAGCAGAAGGGGCAAGTTGCTGTGGATGCGTTTTGGGATGAAGCCTGCAGCTTTGGAAATGGCATGAGTGCCTCGGGTGGGGTGAAGCTGCAAGTCCTTGACTGCTGTCTTGTGTTGCTGAGAAGAGGAAGGACATCTTGGAATTGTGGGTGCTGTATTTGAAGTCAAAGGGGCAAGTTTGTGGTGGGGGAGCTGCGTGGGCCCAAAGGACCCAGGGGTGCCGGTCAAGAGCAGCTGAAGGTGGGCCAGCGCGTGGCCAGGGAGCCAAGAAGGCCAAGGCGTCCTGGCCTGTGTCAGCAAGAGTGGGGCAGCAGGAGCAGGGCAGGGAGCGTCCCCCTGGGCTGGGCAGCGCTGCGGCCACAGCTGGGAGTGCTGTGCCCAGTTGTGGGCCCCTGTGAAGCAGAAAGTCCTTGAGGGGCTGGAGCGTGTGCAGAGGAGGACACGGGAGCTGGGGAAGGCTGTGGAGTGCAAGGCCAAGGAGGAGGTGCTGAGGGAGCTTTAGCCTGGACAACGGGAGGCTCGTCAGGGCCCTTCAGGCACACTTCCATAGATCCATAGAGGACAGCGCTCACCCCAAGGCCTGCTTCCCTGCCAAACCTCCCCGCTCTGCATCCAAGTGCTTCAGCCATCTGAGGAGGTGACGCTTCCAATTTGTGGTTTCTTGGCTTGCTAGGAGGAGAAGCCCTGCTGATTTTCTCTCTTCCCAGCAAGCAAAGATGCTTCTGCACAAGCTTTCCTGCCCTTTTCCTGCACCGAATGGGATTCTGATCCACTTTTACTTTTCCATGTCTGCCGCAGCACTAGCAAAGGCTTTGCTGGCTATTTCCTACTTTTCCATTTCACAGCTTTCAAGAGCTAAAAGCTCCCTTGTGCAGAGGCACTGTGCCTTGCAGATAGCAGCCAGGGAGGACTATCAAATTCCTAGGCAAAGAGAGTTCTGTTGAATTAGCCCATTTTAATCTGGCCGGAGTGACTTAGAATGCCATTGCTAAGAATGCTGATTTTTTCTCCTTCAAAGAGGTGGTTGTAGATGCGAGGAGAATGGAGGTTCTAAACGATAGGTAACGGCCTGACCCTCATGTTTCTCTCTTGCCACAGGTGACAGAAGCAGCAGCAGTCTCTGCCCCGGCTCCCTCTGCTCCTGGAGAAGAAGCCAAGGAGGAGCAAAAGGAGCAAGAGGACCACGAGTCTGCAGCTGTGGTCACAGCAGAGCCTGATGGTTCCAAGAGAGTAAGTGCCAGTTGTGGGTGGTGCTGTCTTTAGTGCAAGGCAGAGCTGCAAGTTTCTGAGCAGCCAGCACTTGCTGTTGCTGGCTGAGGATGCTGAGTGCTGGAATCCCGCAGGAGGCGGCCATTTCCTGCAGGCAGGGACAGCTAGAAATTGGCCTTTGGCCTGTCACCTTGAGGCACCCAAGAGCTGGGGGCTGCGGCTCAGCTTCTGCCTGCTTGGCTCAGTGAAGCTCTGTCTCTGGGCTTCTGCAGGGCCGTGGCCAAGGGCGCAGGTGCTCGTGCTGGAGGTCACAGGGCTTTCTTTGGTTGTTTTCCCTTTGTGCAAAGGTGTGTTTGGCTTGTGGAAGTGTTCTGCAGTTTTCTGCAGCAGTTCTTCACTTGTACAGTCTGTTTTGGCTTTTGATAAGCGGCAAGGAGATGATTGCGTTGTCCATGAAGCTGGGCTAGGCCATTCTTGTGGGGTGAGGCCAAAGGAAGCAAGTGCCTTGTAGGGAAGGCTTCTTGCCAGGCAAAAAGCAGAAGGGGCAAGTTGCTGTGGATGCGTTTTGGGATGAAGCCTGCAGCTTTGGAAATGGCATGAGTGCCTCGGGTGGGGGTGAAGCTGCAAGTCCTTGACTGCTGTCTTGTGTTGCTGAGAAGAGGAAGGACATCTTGGAATTGTGGGTGCTCTATTTGAAGTCAAAGGGGCAACTTTGTGGTGGGGGAGCTGCGTGGGCCCAAAGGACCCAGGGGTGCCGGTCAAGAGCAGCTGAAGGTGGGCCAGCGCGTGGCCAGGGAGCCAAGAAGGCCAAGGGCGTCCTGGCCTGTGTCAGCAAGAGTGGGGCAGCAGGAGCAGGGCAGGGAGCGTCCCCCTGGGCTGGGCAGCGCTGCGGCCACAGCTGGGAGTGCTGTGCCCAGTTGTGGGCCCCTGTGAAGCAGAAAGTCCTTGAGGGGCTGGAGCGTGTGCAGAGGAGGACACGGGAGCTGGGGAAGGCTGTGGAGTGCAAGGCCAAGGAGGAGGTGCTGAGGGAGCTTTAGCCTGGACAACGGGAGGCTCGTCAGGGCCCTTCAGGCACACTTCCATAGATCCATAGAGGACAGCGCTCACCCCAAGGCCTGCTTCCCTGCCAAACCTCCCCGCTCTGCATCCAAGTGCTTCAGCCATCTGAGGAGGTGACGCTTCCAATTTGTGGTTTCTTGGCTTGCTAGGAGGAGAAGCCCTGCTGATTTTCTCTCTTCCCAGCAAGCAAAGATGCTTCTGCACAAGCTTTCCTGCCCTTTTCCTGCACCGAATGGGATTCTGATCCACTTTTACTTTTCCATGTCTGCCGCAGCACTAGCAAAGGCTTTGCTGGCTATTTCCTACTTTTCCATTTCACAGCTTTCAAGAGCTAAAAGCTCCCTTGTGCAGAGGCACTGTGCCTTGCAGATAGCAGCCAGGGAGGACTATCAAATTCCTAGGCAAAGAGAGTTCTGTTGAATTAGCCCATTTTAATCTGGCCGGAGTGACTTAGAATGCCATTGCTAAGAATGCTGATTTTTTCTCCTTCAAAGAGGTGGTTGTAGATGCGAGGAGAATGGAGGTTCTAAACGATAGGTAACGGCCTGACCCTCATGTTTCTCTCTTGCCACAGGTGACAGAAGCAGCAGCAGTCTCTGCCCCGGCTCCCTCTGCTCCTGGAGAAGAAGCCAAAGAGGAGCAAAAGGAGCAAGAGGACCACGAGTCTGCAGCTGTGGTCACAGCAGAGCCTGATGGTTCCAAGAGAGTAAGTGCCAGTTGTGGGTGGTGCTGTCTTTAGTGCAAGGCAGAGCTGCAAGTTTCTGAGCAGCCAGCACTTGCTGTTGCTGGCTGAGGATGCTGAGTGCTGGAATCCCGCAGGAGGCGGCCATTTCCTGCAGGCAGGGACAGCTAGAAATTGGCCTTTGGCCTGTCACCTTGAGGCACCCAAGAGCTGGGGGCTGCGGCTCAGCTTCTGCCTGCTTGGCTCAGTGAAGCTCTGTCTCTGGGCTTCTGCAGGGCCGTGGCCAAGGGCGCAGGTGCTCGTGCTGGAGGTCACAGGGCTTTCTTTGGTTGTTTTCCCTTTGTGCAAAGGTGTGTTTGGCTTGTGGAAGTGTTCTGCAGTTTTCTGCAGCAGTTCTTCACTTGTACAGTCTGTTTTGGCTTTTGATAAGCGGCAAGGAGATGATTGCGTTGTCCATGAAGCTGGGCTAGGCCATTCTTGTGGGGTGAGGCCAAAGGAAGCAAGTGCCTTGTAGGGAAGGCTTCTTGCCAGGCAAAAAGCAGAAGGGGCAAGTTGCTGTGGATGCGTTTTGGGATGAAGCCTGCAGCTTTGGAAATGGCATGAGTGCCTCGGGTGGGGGTGAAGCTGCAAGTCCTTGACTGCTGTCTTGTGTTGCTGAGAAGAGGAAGGACATCTTGGAATTGTGGGTGCTCTATTTGAAGTCAAAGGGGCAACTTTGTGGTGGGGGAGCTGCGTGGGCCCAAAGGACCCAGGGGTGCCGGTCAAGAGCAGCTGAAGGTGGGCCAGCGCGTGGCCAGGGAGCCAAGAAGGCCAAGGGCGTCCTGGCCTGTGTCAGCAAGAGTGGGGCAGCAGGAGCAGGGCAGGGAGCGTCCCCCTGGGCTGGGCAGCGCTGCGGCCACAGCTGGGAGTGCTGTGCCCAGTTGTGGGCCCCTGTGAAGCAGAAAGTCCTTGAGGGGCTGGAGCGTGTGCAGAGGAGGACACGGGAGCTGGGGAAGGCTGTGGAGTGCAAGGCCAAGGAGGAGGTGCTGAGGGAGCTTTAGCCTGGACAACGGGAGGCTCGTCAGGGCCCTTCAGGCACACTTCCATAGATCCATAGAGGACAGCGCTCACCCCAAGGCCTGCTTCCCTGCCAAACCTCCCCGCTCTGCATCCAAGTGCTTCAGCCATCTGAGGAGGTGACGCTTCCAATTTGTGGTTTCTTGGCTTGCTAGGAGGAGAAGCCCTGCTGATTTTCTCTCTTCCCAGCAAGCAAAGATGCTTCTGCACAAGCTTTCCTGCCCTTTTCCTGCACCGAATGGGATTCTGATCCACTTTTACTTTTCCATGTCTGCCGCAGCACTAGCAAAGGCTTTGCTGGCTATTTCCTACTTTTCCATTTCACAGCTTTCAAGAGCTAAAAGCTCCCTTGTGCAGAGGCACTGTGCCTTGCAGATAGCAGCCAGGGAGGACTATCAAATTCCTAGGCAAAGAGAGTTCTGTTGAATTAGCCCATTTTAATCTGGCCGGAGTGACTTAGAATGCCATTGCTAAGAATGCTGATTTTTTCTCCTTCAAAGAGGTGGTTGTAGATGCGAGGAGAATGGAGGTTCTAAACGATAGGTAACGGCCTGACCCTCATGTTTCTCTCTTGCCACAGGTGACAGAAGCAGCAGCAGTCTCTGCCCCGGCTCCCTCTGCTCCTGGAGAAGAAGCCAAAGAGGAGCAAAAGGAGCAAGAGGACCACGAGTCTGCAGCTGTGGTCACAGCAGAGCCTGATGGTTCCAAGAGAGTAAGTGCCAGTTGTGGGTGGTGCTGTCTTTAGTGCAAGGCAGAGCTGCAAGTTTCTGAGCAGCCAGCACTTGCTGTTGCTGGCTGAGGATGCTGAGTGCTGGAATCCCGCAGGAGGCGGCCATTTCCTGCAGGCAGGGACAGCTAGAAATTGGCCTTTGGCCTGTCACCTTGAGGCACCCAAGAGCTGGGGGCTGCGGCTCAGCTTCTGCCTGCTTGGCTCAGTGAAGCTCTGTCTCTGGGCTTCTGCAGGGCCGTGGCCAAGGGCGCAGGTGCTCGTGCTGGAGGTCACAGGGCTTTCTTTGGTTGTTTTCCCTTTGTGCAAAGGTGTGTTTGGCTTGTGGAAGTGTTCTGCAGTTTTCTGCAGCAGTTCTTCACTTGTACAGTCTGTTTTGGCTTTTGATAAGCGGCAAGGAGATGATTGCGTTGTCCATGAAGCTGGGCTAGGCCATTCTTGTGGGGTGAGGCCAAAGGAAGCAAGTGCCTTGTAGGGAAGGCTTCTTGCCAGGCAAAAAGCAGAAGGGGCAAGTTGCTGTGGATGCGTTTTGGGATGAAGCCTGCAGCTTTGGAAATGGCATGAGTGCCTCGGGTGGGGGTGAAGCTGCAAGTCCTTGACTGCTGTCTTGTGTTGCTGAGAAGAGGAAGGACATCTTGGAATTGTGGGTGCTCTATTTGAAGTCAAAGGGGCAACTTTGTGGTGGGGGAGCTGCGTGGGCCCAAAGGACCCAGGGGTGCCGGTCAAGAGCAGCTGAAGGTGGGCCAGCGCGTGGCCAGGGAGCCAAGAAGGCCAAGGGCGTCCTGGCCTGTGTCAGCAAGAGTGGGGCAGCAGGAGCAGGGCAGGGAGCGTCCCCCTGGGCTGGGCAGCGCTGCGGCCACAGCTGGGAGTGCTGTGCCCAGTTGTGGGCCCCTGTGAAGCAGAAAGTCCTTGAGGGGCTGGAGCGTGTGCAGAGGAGGACACGGGAGCTGGGGAAGGCTGTGGAGTGCAAGGCCAAGGAGGAGGTGCTGAGGGAGCTTTAGCCTGGACAACGGGAGGCTCGTCAGGGCCCTTCAGGCACACTTCCATAGATCCATAGAGGACAGCGCTCACCCCAAGGCCTGCTTCCCTGCCAAACCTCCCCGCTCTGCATCCAAGTGCTTCAGCCATCTGAGGAGGTGACGCTTCCAATTTGTGGTTTCTTGGCTTGCTAGGAGGAGAAGCCCTGCTGATTTTCTCTCTTCCCAGCAAGCAAAGATGCTTCTGCACAAGCTTTCCTGCCCTTTTCCTGCACCGAATGGGATTCTGATCCACTTTTACTTTTCCATGTCTGCCGCAGCACTAGCAAAGGCTTTGCTGGCTATTTCCTACTTTTCCATTTCACAGCTTTCAAGAGCTAAAAGCTCCCTTGTGCAGAGGCACTGTGCCTTGCAGATAGCAGCCAGGGAGGACTATCAAATTCCTAGGCAAAGAGAGTTCTGTTGAATTAGCCCATTTTAATCTGGCCGGAGTGACTTAGAATGCCATTGCTAAGAATGCTGATTTTTTCTCCTTCAAAGAGGTGGTTGTAGATGCGAGGAGAATGGAGGTTCTAAACGATAGGTAACGGCCTGACCCTCATGTTTCTCTCTTGCCACAGGTGACAGAAGCAGCAGCAGTCTCTGCCCCGGCTCCCTCTGCTCCTGGAGAAGAAGCCAAAGAGGAGCAAAAGGAGCAAGAGGACCACGAGTCTGCAGCTGTGGTCACAGCAGAGCCTGATGGTTCCAAGAGAGTAAGTGCCAGTTGTGGGTGGTGCTGTCTTTAGTGCAAGGCAGAGCTGCAAGTTTCTGAGCAGCCAGCACTTGCTGTTGCTGGCTGAGGATGCTGAGTGCTGGAATCCCGCAGGAGGCGGCCATTTCCTGCAGGCAGGGACAGCTAGAAATTGGCCTTTGGCCTGTCACCTTGAGGCACCCAAGAGCTGGGGGCTGCGGCTCAGCTTCTGCCTGCTTGGCTCAGTGAAGCTCTGTCTCTGGGCTTCTGCAGGGCCGTGGCCAAGGGCGCAGGTGCTCGTGCTGGAGGTCACAGGGCTTTCTTTGGTTGTTTTCCCTTTGTGCAAAGGTGTGTTTGGCTTGTGGAAGTGTTCTGCAGTTTTCTGCAGCAGTTCTTCACTTGTACAGTCTGTTTTGGCTTTTGATAAGCGGCAAGGAGATGATTGCGTTGTCCATGAAGCTGGGCTAGGCCATTCTTGTGGGGTGAGGCCAAAGGAAGCAAGTGCCTTGTAGGGAAGGCTTCTTGCCAGGCAAAAAGCAGAAGGGGCAAGTTGCTGTGGATGCGTTTTGGGATGAAGCCTGCAGCTTTGGAAATGGCATGAGTGCCTCGGGTGGGGGTGAAGCTGCAAGTCCTTGACTGCTGTCTTGTGTTGCTGAGAAGAGGAAGGACATCTTGGAATTGTGGGTGCTCTATTTGAAGTCAAAGGGGCAACTTTGTGGTGGGGGAGCTGCGTGGGCCCAAAGGACCCAGGGGTGCCGGTCAAGAGCAGCTGAAGGTGGGCCAGCGCGTGGCCAGGGAGCCAAGAAGGCCAAGGGCGTCCTGGCCTGTGTCAGCAAGAGTGGGGCAGCAGGAGCAGGGCAGGGAGCGTCCCCCTGGGCTGGGCAGCGCTGCGGCCACAGCTGGGAGTGCTGTGCCCAGTTGTGGGCCCCTGTGAAGCAGAAAGTCCTTGAGGGGCTGGAGCGTGTGCAGAGGAGGACACGGGAGCTGGGGAAGGCTGTGGAGTGCAAGGCCAAGGAGGAGGTGCTGAGGGAGCTTTAGCCTGGACAACGGGAGGCTCGTCAGGGCCCTTCAGGCACACTTCCATAGATCCATAGAGGACAGCGCTCACCCCAAGGCCTGCTTCCCTGCCAAACCTCCCCGCTCTGCATCCAAGTGCTTCAGCCATCTGAGGAGGTGACGCTTCCAATTTGTGGTTTCTTGGCTTGCTAGGAGGAGAAGCCCTGCTGATTTTCTCTCTTCCCAGCAAGCAAAGATGCTTCTGCACAAGCTTTCCTGCCCTTTTCCTGCACCGAATGGGATTCTGATCCACTTTTACTTTTCCATGTCTGCCGCAGCACTAGCAAAGGCTTTGCTGGCTATTTCCTACTTTTCCATTTCACAGCTTTCAAGAGCTAAAAGCTCCCTTGTGCAGAGGCACTGTGCCTTGCAGATAGCAGCCAGGGAGGACTATCAAATTCCTAGGCAAAGAGAGTTCTGTTGAATTAGCCCATTTTAATCTGGCCGGAGTGACTTAGAATGCCATTGCTAAGAATGCTGATTTTTTCTCCTTCAAAGAGGTGGTTGTAGATGCGAGGAGAATGGAGGTTCTAAACGATAGGTAACGGCCTGACCCTCATGTTTCTCTCTTGCCACAGGTGACAGAAGCAGCAGCAGTCTCTGCCCCGGCTCCCTCTGCTCCTGGAGAAGAAGCCAAAGAGGAGCAAAAGGAGCAAGAGGACCACGAGTCTGCAGCTGTGGTCACAGCAGAGCCTGATGGTTCCAAGAGAGTAAGTGCCAGTTGTGGGTGGTGCTGTCTTTAGTGCAAGGCAGAGCTGCAAGTTTCTGAGCAGCCAGCACTTGCTGTTGCTGGCTGAGGATGCTGAGTGCTGGAATCCCGCAGGAGGCGGCCATTTCCTGCAGGCAGGGACAGCTAGAAATTGGCCTTTGGCCTGTCACCTTGAGGCACCCAAGAGCTGGGGGCTGCGGCTCAGCTTCTGCCTGCTTGGCTCAGTGAAGCTCTGTCTCTGGGCTTCTGCAGGGCCGTGGCCAAGGGCGCAGGTGCTCGTGCTGGAGGTCACAGGGCTTTCTTTGGTTGTTTTCCCTTTGTGCAAAGGTGTGTTTGGCTTGTGGAAGTGTTCTGCAGTTTTCTGCAGCAGTTCTTCACTTGTACAGTCTGTTTTGGCTTTTGATAAGCGGCAAGGAGATGATTGCGTTGTCCATGAAGCTGGGCTAGGCCATTCTTGTGGGGTGAGGCCAAAGGAAGCAAGTGCCTTGTAGGGAAGGCTTCTTGCCAGGCAAAAAGCAGAAGGGGCAAGTTGCTGTGGATGCGTTTTGGGATGAAGCCTGCAGCTTTGGAAATGGCATGAGTGCCTCGGGTGGGGGTGAAGCTGCAAGTCCTTGACTGCTGTCTTGTGTTGCTGAGAAGAGGAAGGACATCTTGGAATTGTGGGTGCTCTATTTGAAGTCAAAGGGGCAACTTTGTGGTGGGGGAGCTGCGTGGGCCCAAAGGACCCAGGGGTGCCGGTCAAGAGCAGCTGAAGGTGGGCCAGCGCGTGGCCAGGGAGCCAAGAAGGCCAAGGGCGTCCTGGCCTGTGTCAGCAAGAGTGGGGCAGCAGGAGCAGGGCAGGGAGCGTCCCCCTGGGCTGGGCAGCGCTGCGGCCACAGCTGGGAGTGCTGTGCCCAGTTGTGGGCCCCTGTGAAGCAGAAAGTCCTTGAGGGGCTGGAGCGTGTGCAGAGGAGGACACGGGAGCTGGGGAAGGCTGTGGAGTGCAAGGCCAAGGAGGAGGTGCTGAGGGAGCTTTAGCCTGGACAACGGGAGGCTCGTCAGGGCCCTTCAGGCACACTTCCATAGATCCATAGAGGACAGCGCTCACCCCAAGGCCTGCTTCCCTGCCAAACCTCCCCGCTCTGCATCCAAGTGCTTCAGCCATCTGAGGAGGTGACGCTTCCAATTTGTGGTTTCTTGGCTTGCTAGGAGGAGAAGCCCTGCTGATTTTCTCTCTTCCCAGCAAGCAAAGATGCTTCTGCACAAGCTTTCCTGCCCTTTTCCTGCACCGAATGGGATTCTGATCCACTTTTACTTTTCCATGTCTGCCGCAGCACTAGCAAAGGCTTTGCTGGCTATTTCCTACTTTTCCATTTCACAGCTTTCAAGAGCTAAAAGCTCCCTTGTGCAGAGGCACTGTGCCTTGCAGATAGCAGCCAGGGAGGACTATCAAATTCCTAGGCAAAGAGAGTTCTGTTGAATTAGCCCATTTTAATCTGGCCGGAGTGACTTAGAATGCCATTGCTAAGAATGCTGATTTTTTCTCCTTCAAAGAGGTGGTTGTAGATGCGAGGAGAATGGAGGTTCTAAACGATAGGTAACGGCCTGACCCTCATGTTTCTCTCTTGCCACAGGTGACAGAAGCAGCAGCAGTCTCTGCCCCGGCTCCCTCTGCTCCTGGAGAAGAAGCCAAAGAGGAGCAAAAGGAGCAAGAGGACCACGAGTCTGCAGCTGTGGTCACAGCAGAGCCTGATGGTTCCAAGAGAGTAAGTGCCAGTTGTGGGTGGTGCTGTCTTTAGTGCAAGGCAGAGCTGCAAGTTTCTGAGCAGCCAGCACTTGCTGTTGCTGGCTGAGGATGCTGAGTGCTGGAATCCCGCAGGAGGCGGCCATTTCCTGCAGGCAGGGACAGCTAGAAATTGGCCTTTGGCCTGTCACCTTGAGGCACCCAAGAGCTGGGGGCTGCGGCTCAGCTTCTGCCTGCTTGGCTCAGTGAAGCTCTGTCTCTGGGCTTCTGCAGGGCCGTGGCCAAGGGCGCAGGTGCTCGTGCTGGAGGTCACAGGGCTTTCTTTGGTTGTTTTCCCTTTGTGCAAAGGTGTGTTTGGCTTGTGGAAGTGTTCTGCAGTTTTCTGCAGCAGTTCTTCACTTGTACAGTCTGTTTTGGCTTTTGATAAGCGGCAAGGAGATGATTGCGTTGTCCATGAAGCTGGGCTAGGCCATTCTTGTGGGGTGAGGCCAAAGGAAGCAAGTGCCTTGTAGGGAAGGCTTCTTGCCAGGCAAAAAGCAGAAGGGGCAAGTTGCTGTGGATGCGTTTTGGGATGAAGCCTGCAGCTTTGGAAATGGCATGAGTGCCTCGGGTGGGGGTGAAGCTGCAAGTCCTTGACTGCTGTCTTGTGTTGCTGAGAAGAGGAAGGACATCTTGGAATTGTGGGTGCTGTATTTGAAGTCAAAGGGGCAACTTTGTGGTGGGGGAGCTGCGTGGGCCCAAAGGACCCAGGGGTGCCGGTCAAGAGCAGCTGAAGGTGGGCCAGCGCGTGGCCAGGGAGCCAAGAAGGCCAAGGGCGTCCTGGCCTGTGTCAGCAAGAGTGGGGCAGCAGGAGCAGGGCAGGGAGCGTCCCCCTGGGCTGGGCAGCGCTGCGGCCACAGCTGGGAGTGCTGTGCCCAGTTGTGGGCCCCTGTGAAGCAGAAAGTCCTTGAGGGGCTGGAGCGTGTGCAGAGGAGGACACGGGAGCTGGGGAAGGCTGTGGAGTGCAAGGCCAAGGAGGAGGTGCTGAGGGAGCTTTAGCCTGGACAACGGGAGGCTCGTCAGGGCCCTTCAGGCACACTTCCATAGATCCATAGAGGACAGCGCTCACCCCAAGGCCTGCTTCCCTGCCAAACCTCCCCGCTCTGCATCCAAGTGCTTCAGCCATCTGAGGAGGTGACGCTTCCAATTTGTGGTTTCTTGGCTTGCTAGGAGGAGAAGCCCTGCTGATTTTCTCTCTTCCCAGCAAGCAAAGATGCTTCTGCACAAGCTTTCCTGCCCTTTTCCTGCACCGAATGGGATTCTGATCCACTTTTACTTTTCCATGTCTGCCGCAGCACTAGCAAAGGCTTTGCTGGCTATTTCCTACTTTTCCATTTCACAGCTTTCAAGAGCTAAAAGCTCCCTTGTGCAGAGGCACTGTGCCTTGCAGATAGCAGCCAGGGAGGACTATCAAATTCCTAGGCAAAGAGAGTTCTGTTGAATTAGCCCATTTTAATCTGGCCGGAGTGACTTAGAATGCCATTGCTAAGAATGCTGATTTTTTCTCCTTCAAAGAGGTGGTTGTAGATGCGAGGAGAATGGAGGTTCTAAACGATAGGTAACGGCCTGACCCTCATGTTTCTCTCTTGCCACAGGTGACAGAAGCAGCAGCAGTCTCTGCCCCGGCTCCCTCTGCTCCTGGAGAAGAAGCCAAAGAGGAGCAAAAGGAGCAAGAGGACCACGAGTCTGCAGCTGTGGTCACAGCAGAGCCTGATGGTTCCAAGAGAGTAAGTGCCAGTTGTGGGTGGTGCTGTCTTTAGTGCAAGGCAGAGCTGCAAGTTTCTGAGCAGCCAGCACTTGCTGTTGCTGGCTGAGGATGCTGAGTGCTGGAATCCCGCAGGAGGCGGCCATTTCCTGCAGGCAGGGACAGCTAGAAATTGGCCTTTGGCCTGTCACCTTGAGGCACCCAAGAGCTGGGGGCTGCGGCTCAGCTTCTGCCTGCTTGGCTCAGTGAAGCTCTGTCTCTGGGCTTCTGCAGGGCCGTGGCCAAGGGCGCAGGTGCTCGTGCTGGAGGTCACAGGGCTTTCTTTGGTTGTTTTCCCTTTGTGCAAAGGTGTGTTTGGCTTGTGGAAGTGTTCTGCAGTTTTCTGCAGCAGTTCTTCACTTGTACAGTCTGTTTTGGCTTTTGATAAGCGGCAAGGAGATGATTGCGTTGTCCATGAAGCTGGGCTAGGCCATTCTTGTGGGGTGAGGCCAAAGGAAGCAAGTGCCTTGTAGGGAAGGCTTCTTGCCAGGCAAAAAGCAGAAGGGGCAAGTTGCTGTGGATGCGTTTTGGGATGAAGCCTGCAGCTTTGGAAATGGCATGAGTGCCTCGGGTGGGGGTGAAGCTGCAAGTCCTTGACTGCTGTCTTGTGTTGCTGAGAAGAGGAAGGACATCTTGGAATTGTGGGTGCTGTATTTGAAGTCAAAGGGGCAACTTTGTGGTGGGGGAGCTGCGTGGGCCCAAAGGACCCAGGGGTGCCGGTCAAGAGCAGCTGAAGGTGGGCCAGCGCGTGGCCAGGGAGCCAAGAAGGCCAAGGGCGTCCTGGCCTGTGTCAGCAAGAGTGGGGCAGCAGGAGCAGGGCAGGGAGCGTCCCCCTGGGCTGGGCAGCGCTGCGGCCACAGCTGGGAGTGCTGTGCCCAGTTGTGGGCCCCTGTGAAGCAGAAAGTCCTTGAGGGGCTGGAGCGTGTGCAGAGGAGGACACGGGAGCTGGGGAAGGCTGTGGAGTGCAAGGCCAAGGAGGAGGTGCTGAGGGAGCTTTAGCCTGGACAACGGGAGGCTCGTCAGGGCCCTTCAGGCACACTTCCATAGATCCATAGAGGACAGCGCTCACCCCAAGGCCTGCTTCCCTGCCAAACCTCCCCGCTCTGCATCCAAGTGCTTCAGCCATCTGAGGAGGTGACGCTTCCAATTTGTGGTTTCTTGGCTTGCTAGGAGGAGAAGCCCTGCTGATTTTCTCTCTTCCCAGCAAGCAAAGATGCTTCTGCACAAGCTTTCCTGCCCTTTTCCTGCACCGAATGGGATTCTGATCCACTTTTACTTTTCCATGTCTGCCGCAGCACTAGCAAAGGCTTTGCTGGCTATTTCCTACTTTTCCATTTCACAGCTTTCAAGAGCTAAAAGCTCCCTTGTGCAGAGGCACTGTGCCTTGCAGATAGCAGCCAGGGAGGACTATCAAATTCCTAGGCAAAGAGAGTTCTGTTGAATTAGCCCATTTTAATCTGGCCGGAGTGACTTAGAATGCCATTGCTAAGAATGCTGATTTTTTCTCCTTCAAAGAGGTGGTTGTAGATGCGAGGAGAATGGAGGTTCTAAACGATAGGTAACGGCCTGACCCTCATGTTTCTCTCTTGCCACAGGTGACAGAAGCAGCAGCAGTCTCTGCCCCGGCTCCCTCTGCTCCTGGAGAAGAAGCCAAAGAGGAGCAAAAGGAGCAAGAGGACCACGAGTCTGCAGCTGTGGTCACAGCAGAGCCTGATGGTTCCAAGAGAGTAAGTGCCAGTTGTGGGTGGTGCTGTCTTTAGTGCAAGGCAGAGCTGCAAGTTTCTGAGCAGCCAGCACTTGCTGTTGCTGGCTGAGGATGCTGAGTGCTGGAATCCCGCAGGAGGCGGCCATTTCCTGCAGGCAGGGACAGCTAGAAATTGGCCTTTGGCCTGTCACCTTGAGGCACCCAAGAGCTGGGGGCTGCGGCTCAGCTTCTGCCTGCTTGGCTCAGTGAAGCTCTGTCTCTGGGCTTCTGCAGGGCCGTGGCCAAGGGCGCAGGTGCTCGTGCTGGAGGTCACAGGGCTTTCTTTGGTTGTTTTCCCTTTGTGCAAAGGTGTGTTTGGCTTGTGGAAGTGTTCTGCAGTTTTCTGCAGCAGTTCTTCACTTGTACAGTCTGTTTTGGCTTTTGATAAGCGGCAAGGAGATGATTGCGTTGTCCATGAAGCTGGGCTAGGCCATTCTTGTGGGGTGAGGCCAAAGGAAGCAAGTGCCTTGTAGGGAAGGCTTCTTGCCAGGCAAAAAGCAGAAGGGGCAAGTTGCTGTGGATGCGTTTTGGGATGAAGCCTGCAGCTTTGGAAATGGCATGAGTGCCTCGGGTGGGGGTGAAGCTGCAAGTCCTTGACTGCTGTCTTGTGTTGCTGAGAAGAGGAAGGACATCTTGGAATTGTGGGTGCTCTATTTGAAGTCAAAGGGGCAACTTTGTGGTGGGGGAGCTGCGTGGGCCCAAAGGACCCAGGGGTGCCGGTCAAGAGCAGCTGAAGGTGGGCCAGCGCGTGGCCAGGGAGCCAAGAAGGCCAAGGGCGTCCTGGCCTGTGTCAGCAAGAGTGGGGCAGCAGGAGCAGGGCAGGGAGCGTCCCCCTGGGCTGGGCAGCGCTGCGGCCACAGCTGGGAGTGCTGTGCCCAGTTGTGGGCCCCTGTGAAGCAGAAAGTCCTTGAGGGGCTGGAGCGTGTGCAGAGGAGGACACGGGAGCTGGGGAAGGCTGTGGAGTGCAAGGCCAAGGAGGAGGTGCTGAGGGAGCTTTAGCCTGGACAACGGGAGGCTCGTCAGGGCCCTTCAGGCACACTTCCATAGATCCATAGAGGACAGCGCTCACCCCAAGGCCTGCTTCCCTGCCAAACCTCCCCGCTCTGCATCCAAGTGCTTCAGCCATCTGAGGAGGTGACGCTTCCAATTTGTGGTTTCTTGGCTTGCTAGGAGGAGAAGCCCTGCTGATTTTCTCTCTTCCCAGCAAGCAAAGATGCTTCTGCACAAGCTTTCCTGCCCTTTTCCTGCACCGAATGGGATTCTGATCCACTTTTACTTTTCCATGTCTGCCGCAGCACTAGCAAAGGCTTTGCTGGCTATTTCCTACTTTTCCATTTCACAGCTTTCAAGAGCTAAAAGCTCCCTTGTGCAGAGGCACTGTGCCTTGCAGATAGCAGCCAGGGAGGACTATCAAATTCCTAGGCAAAGAGAGTTCTGTTGAATTAGCCCATTTTAATCTGGCCGGAGTGACTTAGAATGCCATTGCTAAGAATGCTGATTTTTTCTCCTTCAAAGAGGTGGTTGTAGATGCGAGGAGAATGGAGGTTCTAAACGATAGGTAACGGCCTGACCCTCATGTTTCTCTCTTGCCACAGGTGACAGAAGCAGCAGCAGTCTCTGCCCCGGCTCCCTCTGCTCCTGGAGAAGAAGCCAAAGAGGAGCAAAAGGAGCAAGAGGACCACGAGTCTGCAGCTGTGGTCACAGCAGAGCCTGATGGTTCCAAGAGAGTAAGTGCCAGTTGTGGGTGGTGCTGTCTTTAGTGCAAGGCAGAGCTGCAAGTTTCTGAGCAGCCAGCACTTGCTGTTGCTGGCTGAGGATGCTGAGTGCTGGAATCCCGCAGGAGGCGGCCATTTCCTGCAGGCAGGGACAGCTAGAAATTGGCCTTTGGCCTGTCACCTTGAGGCACCCAAGAGCTGGGGGCTGCGGCTCAGCTTCTGCCTGCTTGGCTCAGTGAAGCTCTGTCTCTGGGCTTCTGCAGGGCCGTGGCCAAGGGCGCAGGTGCTCGTGCTGGAGGTCACAGGGCTTTCTTTGGTTGTTTTCCCTTTGTGCAAAGGTGTGTTTGGCTTGTGGAAGTGTTCTGCAGTTTTCTGCAGCAGTTCTTCACTTGTACAGTCTGTTTTGGCTTTTGATAAGCGGCAAGGAGATGATTGCGTTGTCCATGAAGCTGGGCTAGGCCATTCTTGTGGGGTGAGGCCAAAGGAAGCAAGTGCCTTGTAGGGAAGGCTTCTTGCCAGGCAAAAAGCAGAAGGGGCAAGTTGCTGTGGATGCGTTTTGGGATGAAGCCTGCAGCTTTGGAAATGGCATGAGTGCCTCGGGTGGGGGTGAAGCTGCAAGTCCTTGACTGCTGTCTTGTGTTGCTGAGAAGAGGAAGGACATCTTGGAATTGTGGGTGCTGTATTTGAAGTCAAAGGGGCAACTTTGTGGTGGGGGAGCTGCGTGGGCCCAAAGGACCCAGGGGTGCCGGTCAAGAGCAGCTGAAGGTGGGCCAGCGCGTGGCCAGGGAGCCAAGAAGGCCAAGGGCGTCCTGGCCTGTGTCAGCAAGAGTGGGGCAGCAGGAGCAGGGCAGGGAGCGTCCCCCTGGGCTGGGCAGCGCTGCGGCCACAGCTGGGAGTGCTGTGCCCAGTTGTGGGCCCCTGTGAAGCAGAAAGTCCTTGAGGGGCTGGAGCGTGTGCAGAGGAGGACACGGGAGCTGGGGAAGGCTGTGGAGTGCAAGGCCAAGGAGGAGGTGCTGAGGGAGCTTTAGCCTGGACAACGGGAGGCTCGTCAGGGCCCTTCAGGCACACTTCCATAGATCCATAGAGGACAGCGCTCACCCCAAGGCCTGCTTCCCTGCCAAACCTCCCCGCTCTGCATCCAAGTGCTTCAGCCATCTGAGGAGGTGACGCTTCCAATTTGTGGTTTCTTGGCTTGCTAGGAGGAGAAGCCCTGCTGATTTTCTCTCTTCCCAGCAAGCAAAGATGCTTCTGCACAAGCTTTCCTGCCCTTTTCCTGCACCGAATGGGATTCTGATCCACTTTTACTTTTCCATGTCTGCCGCAGCACTAGCAAAGGCTTTGCTGGCTATTTCCTACTTTTCCATTTCACAGCTTTCAAGAGCTAAAAGCTCCCTTGTGCAGAGGCACTGTGCCTTGCAGATAGCAGCCAGGGAGGACTATCAAATTCCTAGGCAAAGAGAGTTCTGTTGAATTAGCCCATTTTAATCTGGCCGGAGTGACTTAGAATGCCATTGCTAAGAATGCTGATTTTTTCTCCTTCAAAGAGGTGGTTGTAGATGCGAGGAGAATGGAGGTTCTAAACGATAGGTAACGGCCTGACCCTCATGTTTCTCTCTTGCCACAGGTGACAGAAGCAGCAGCAGTCTCTGCCCCGGCTCCCTCTGCTCCTGGAGAAGAAGCCAAAGAGGAGCAAAAGGAGCAAGAGGACCACGAGTCTGCAGCTGTGGTCACAGCAGAGCCTGATGGTTCCAAGAGAGTAAGTGCCAGTTGTGGGTGGTGCTGTCTTTAGTGCAAGGCAGAGCTGCAAGTTTCTGAGCAGCCAGCACTTGCTGTTGCTGGCTGAGGATGCTGAGTGCTGGAATCCCGCAGGAGGCGGCCATTTCCTGCAGGCAGGGACAGCTAGAAATTGGCCTTTGGCCTGTCACCTTGAGGCACCCAAGAGCTGGGGGCTGCGGCTCAGCTTCTGCCTGCTTGGCTCAGTGAAGCTCTGTCTCTGGGCTTCTGCAGGGCCGTGGCCAAGGGCGCAGGTGCTCGTGCTGGAGGTCACAGGGCTTTCTTTGGTTGTTTTCCCTTTGTGCAAAGGTGTGTTTGGCTTGTGGAAGTGTTCTGCAGTTTTCTGCAGCAGTTCTTCACTTGTACAGTCTGTTTTGGCTTTTGATAAGCGGCAAGGAGATGATTGCGTTGTCCATGAAGCTGGGCTAGGCCATTCTTGTGGGGTGAGGCCAAAGGAAGCAAGTGCCTTGTAGGGAAGGCTTCTTGCCAGGCAAAAAGCAGAAGGGGCAAGTTGCTGTGGATGCGTTTTGGGATGAAGCCTGCAGCTTTGGAAATGGCATGAGTGCCTCGGGTGGGGGTGAAGCTGCAAGTCCTTGACTGCTGTCTTGTGTTGCTGAGAAGAGGAAGGACATCTTGGAATTGTGGGTGCTGTATTTGAAGTCAAAGGGGCAACTTTGTGGTGGGGGAGCTGCGTGGGCCCAAAGGACCCAGGGGTGCCGGTCAAGAGCAGCTGAAGGTGGGCCAGCGCGTGGCCAGGGAGCCAAGAAGGCCAAGGGCGTCCTGGCCTGTGTCAGCAAGAGTGGGGCAGCAGGAGCAGGGCAGGGAGCGTCCCCCTGGGCTGGGCAGCGCTGCGGCCACAGCTGGGAGTGCTGTGCCCAGTTGTGGGCCCCTGTGAAGCAGAAAGTCCTTGAGGGGCTGGAGCGTGTGCAGAGGAGGACACGGGAGCTGGGGAAGGCTGTGGAGTGCAAGGCCAAGGAGGAGGTGCTGAGGGAGCTTTAGCCTGGACAACGGGAGGCTCGTCAGGGCCCTTCAGGCACACTTCCATAGATCCATAGAGGACAGCGCTCACCCCAAGGCCTGCTTCCCTGCCAAACCTCCCCGCTCTGCATCCAAGTGCTTTAGCCATCTGAGGAGGTGACGCTTCCAATTTGTGGTTTCTTGGCTTGCTAGGAGGAGAAGCCCTGCTGATTTTCTCTCTTCCCAGCAAGCAAAGATGCTTCTGCACAAGCTTTCCTGCCCTTTTCCTGCACCGAATGGGATTCTGATCCACTTTTACTTTTCCATGTCTGCCGCAGCACTAGCAAAGGCTTTGCTGGCTATTTCCTACTTTTCCATTTCACAGCTTTCAAGAGCTAAAAGCTCCCTTGTGCAGAGGCACTGTGCCTTGCAGATAGCAGCCAGGGAGGACTATCAAATTCCTAGGCAAAGAGAGTTCTGTTGAATTAGCCCATTTTAATCTGGCCGGAGTGACTTAGAATGCCATTGCTAAGAATGCTGATTTTTCTCCTTCAAAGAGGTGGTTGTAGATGCGAGGAGAATGGAGGTTCTAAACGATAGGTAACGGCCTGACCCTCATGTTTCTCTCTTGCCACAGGTGACAGAAGCAGCAGCAGTCTCTGCCCCGGCTCCCTCTGCTCCTGGAGAAGAAGCCAAAGAGGAGCAAAAGGAGCAAGAGGACCACGAGTCTGCAGCTGTGGTCACAGCAGAGCCTGATGGTTCCAAGAGAGTAAGTGCCAGTTGTGGGTGGTGCTGTCTTTAGTGCAAGGCAGAGCTGCAAGTTTCTGAGCAGCCAGCACTTGCTGTTGCTGGCTGAGGATGCTGAGTGCTGGAATCCCGCAGGAGGCGGCCATTTCCTGCAGGCAGGGACAGCTAGAAATTGGCCTTTGGCCTGTCACCTTGAGGCACCCAAGAGCTGGGGGCTGCGGCTCAGCTTCTGCCTGCTTGGCTCAGTGAAGCTCTGTCTCTGGGCTTCTGCAGGGCCGTGGCCAAGGGCGCAGGTGCTCGTGCTGGAGGTCACAGGGCTTTCTTTGGTTGTTTTCCCTTTGTGCAAAGGTGTGTTTGGCTTGTGGAAGTGTTCTGCAGTTTTCTGCAGCAGTTCTTCACTTGTACAGTCTGTTTTGGCTTTTGATAAGCGGCAAGGAGATGATTGCGTTGTCCATGAAGCTGGGCTAGGCCATTCTTGTGGGGTGAGGCCAAAGGAAGCAAGTGCCTTGTAGGGAAGGCTTCTTGCCAGGCAAAAAGCAGAAGGGGCAAGTTGCTGTGGATGCGTTTTGGGATGAAGCCTGCAGCTTTGGAAATGGCATGAGTGCCTCGGGTGGGGGTGAAGCTGCAAGTCCTTGACTGCTGTCTTGTGTTGCTGAGAAGAGGAAGGACATCTTGGAATTGTGGGTGCTGTATTTGAAGTCAAAGGGGCAACTTTGTGGTGGGGGAGCTGCGTGGGCCCAAAGGACCCAGGGGTGCCGGTCAAGAGCAGCTGAAGGTGGGCCAGCGCGTGGCCAGGGAGCCAAGAAGGCCAAGGGCGTCCTGGCCTGTGTCAGCAAGAGTGGGGCAGCAGGAGCAGGGCAGGGAGCGTCCCCCTGGGCTGGGCAGCGCTGCGGCCACAGCTGGGAGTGCTGTGCCCAGTTGTGGGCCCCTGTGAAGCAGAAAGTCCTTGAGGGGCTGGAGCGTGTGCAGAGGAGGACACGGGAGCTGGGGAAGGCTGTGGAGTGCAAGGCCAAGGAGGAGGTGCTGAGGGAGCTTTAGCCTGGACAACGGGAGGCTCGTCAGGGCCCTTCAGGCACACTTCCATAGATCCATAGAGGACAGCGCTCACCCCAAGGCCTGCTTCCCTGCCAAACCTCCCCGCTCTGCATCCAAGTGCTTTAGCCATCTGAGGAGGTGACGCTTCCAATTTGTGGTTTCTTGGCTTGCTAGGAGGAGAAGCCCTGCTGATTTTCTCTCTTCCCAGCAAGCAAAGATGCTTCTGCACAAGCTTTCCTGCCCTTTTCCTGCACCGAATGGGATTCTGATCCACTTTTACTTTTCCATGTCTGCCGCAGCACTAGCAAAGGCTTTGCTGGCTATTTCCTACTTTTCCATTTCACAGCTTTCAAGAGCTAAAAGCTCCCTTGTGCAGAGGCACTGTGCCTTGCAGATAGCAGCCAGGGAGGACTATCAAATTCCTAGGCAAAGAGAGTTCTGTTGAATTAGCCCATTTTAATCTGGCCGGAGTGACTTAGAATGCCATTGCTAAGAATGCTGATGATTTCTCCTTCAAAGAGGTGGTTGTAGATGCGAGGAGAATGGAGGTTCTAAACGATAGGTAACGGCCTGACCCTCATGTTTCTCTCTTGCCACAGGTGACAGAAGCAGCAGCAGTCTCTGCCCCGGCTCCCTCTGCTCCTGGAGAAGAAGCCAAAGAGGAGCAAAAGGAGCAAGAGGACCACGAGTCTGCAGCTGTGGTCACAGCAGAGCCTGATGGTTCCAAGAGAGTAAGTGCCAGTTGTGGGTGGTGCTGTCTTTAGTGCAAGGCAGAGCTGCAAGTTTCTGAGCAGCCAGCACTTGCTGTTGCTGGCTGAGGATGCTGAGTGCTGGAATCCCGCAGGAGGCGGCCATTTCCTGCAGGCAGGGACAGCTAGAAATTGGCCTTTGGCCTGTCACCTTGAGGCACCCAAGAGCTGGGGGCTGCGGCTCAGCTTCTGCCTGCTTGGCTCAGTGAAGCTCTGTCTCTGGGCTTCTGCAGGGCCGTGGCCAAGGGCGCAGGTGCTCGTGCTGGAGGTCACAGGGCTTTCTTTGGTTGTTTTCCCTTTGTGCAAAGGTGTGTTTGGCTTGTGGAAGTGTTCTGCAGTTTTCTGCAGCAGTTCTTCACTTGTACAGTCTGTTTTGGCTTTTGATAAGCGGCAAGGAGATGATTGCGTTGTCCATGAAGCTGGGCTAGGCCATTCTTGTGGGGTGAGGCCAAAGGAAGCAAGTGCCTTGTAGGGAAGGCTTCTTGCCAGGCAAAAAGCAGAAGGGGCAAGTTGCTGTGGATGCGTTTTGGGATGAAGCCTGCAGCTTTGGAAATGGCATGAGTGCCTCGGGTGGGGGTGAAGCTGCAAGTCCTTGACTGCTGTCTTGTGTTGCTGAGAAGAGGAAGGACATCTTGGAATTGTGGCTGCTGTATTTGAAGTCAAAGGGGCAACTTTGTGGTGGGGGAGCTGCGTGGGCCCAAAGGACCCAGGGGTGCCGGTCAAGAGCAGCTGAAGGTGGGCCAGCGCGTGGCCAGGGAGCCAAGAAGGCCAAGGGCGTCCTGGCCTGTGTCAGCAAGAGTGGGGCAGCAGGAGCAGGGCAGGGAGCGTCCCCCTGGGCTGGGCAGCGCTGCGGCCACAGCTGGGAGTGCTGTGCCCAGTTGTGGGCCCCTGTGAAGCAGAAAGTCCTTGAGGGGCTGGAGCGTGTGCAGAGGAGGACACGGGAGCTGGGGAAGGCTGTGGAGTGCAAGGCCAAGGAGGAGGTGCTGAGGGAGCTTTAGCCTGGACAACGGGAGGCTCGTCAGGGCCCTTCAGGCACACTTCCATAGATCCATAGAGGACAGCGCTCACCCCAAGGCCTGCTTCCCTGCCAAACCTCCCCGCTCTGCATCCAAGTGCTTTAGCCATCTGAGGAGGTGACGCTTCCAATTTGTGGTTTCTTGGCTTGCTAGGAGGAGAAGCCCTGCTGATTTTCTCTCTTCCCAGCAAGCAAAGATGCTTCTGCACAAGCTTTCCTGCCCTTTTCCTGCACCGAATGGGATTCTGATCCACTTTTACTTTTCCATGTCTGCCGCAGCACTAGCAAAGGCCTTGCTGGCTATTTCCTACTTTTCCATTTCACAGCTTTCAAGAGCTAAAAGCTCCCTTGTGCAGAGGCACTGTGCCTTGCAGATAGCAGCCAGGGAGGACTATCAAATTCCTAGGCAAAGAGAGTTCTGTTGAATTAGCCCATTTTAATCTGGCCGGAGTGACTTAGAATGCCATTGCTAAGAATGCTGATGATTTCTCCTTCAAAGAGGTGGTTGTAGATGCGAGGAGAATGGAGGTTCTAAACGATAGGTAACGGCCTGACCCTCATGTTTCTCTCTTGCCACAGGTGACAGAAGCAGCAGCAGTCTCTGCCCCGGCTCCCTCTGCTCCTGGAGAAGAAGCCAAAGAGGAGCAAAAGGAGCAAGAGGACCACGAGTCTGCAGCTGTGGTCACAGCAGAGCCTGATGGTTCCAAGAGAGTAAGTGCCAGTTGTGGGTGGTGCTGTCTTTAGTGCAAGGCAGAGCTGCAAGTTTCTGAGCAGCCAGCACTTGCTGTTGCTGGCTGAGGATGCTGAGTGCTGGAATCCCGCAGGACGCGGCCATTTCCTGCAGGCAGGGACAGCTAGAAATTGGCCTTTGGCCTGTCACCTTGAGGCACCCAAGAGCTGGGGGCTGCGGCTCAGCTTCTGCCTGCTTGGCTCAGTGAAGCTCTGTCTCTGGGCTTCTGCAGGGCCGTGGCCAAGGGCGCAGGTGCTCGTGCTGGAGGTCACAGGGCTTTCTTTGGTTGTTTTCCCTTTGTGCAAAGGTGTGTTTGGCTTGTGGAAGTGTTCTGCAGTTTTCTGCAGCAGTTCTTCACTTGTACAGTCTCTTTTGGCTTTTGATAAGCGGCAAGGAGATGATTGCGTTGTCCATGAAGCTGGGCTAGGCCATTCTTGTGGGGTGAGGCCAAAGGAAGCAAGTGCCTTGTAGGGAAGGCTTCTTGCCAGGCAAAAAGCAGAAGGGGCAAGTTGCTGTGGATGCGTTTTGGGATGAAGCCTGCAGCTTTGGAAATGGCATGAGTGCCTCGGGTGGGGGTGAAGCTGCAAGTCCTTGACTGCTGTCTTGTGTTGCTGAGAAGAGGAAGGACATCTTGGAATTGTGGCTGCTGTCTTTGAAGTCAAAGGGGCAAGTTTGTGGTGGGGGAGCTGCGTGGGCCCAAAGGACCCAGGGGTGCCGGTCAAGAGCAGCTGAAGGTGGGCCAGCGCGTGGCCAGGGAGCCAAGAAGGCCAAGGGCGTCCTGGCCTGTGTCAGCAAGAGTGGGGCAGCAGGAGCAGGGCAGGGAGCGTCCCCCTGGGCTGGGCAGCGCTGCGGCCACAGCTGGGAGTGCTGTGCCCAGTTGTGGGCCCCTGTGAAGCAGAAAGTCCTTGAGGGGCTGGAGCGTGTGCAGAGGAGGACACGGGAGCTGGGGAAGGCTGTGGAGTGCAAGGCCAAGGAGGAGGTGCTGAGGGAGCTTTAGCCTGGACAACGGGAGGCTCGTCAGGGCCCTTCAGGCACACTTCCATAGATCCATAGAGGACAGCGCTCACCCCAAGGCCTGCTTCCCTGCCAAACCTCCCCGCTCTGCATCCAAGTGCTTTAGCCATCTGAGGAGGTGACGCTTCCAATTTGTGGTTTCTTGGCTTGCTAGGAGGAGAAGCCCTGCTGATTTTCTCTCTTCCCAGCAAGCAAAGATGCTTCTGCACAAGCTTTCCTGCCCTTTTCCTGCACCGAATGGGATTCTGATCCACTTTTACTTTTCCATGTCTGCCGCAGCACTAGCAAAGGCCTTGCTGGCTATTTCCTACTTTTCCATTTCACAGCTTTCAAGAGCTAAAAGCTCCCTTGTGCAGAGGCACTGTGCCTTGCAGATAGCAGCCAGGGAGGACTATCAAATTCCTAGGCAAAGAGAGTTCTGTTGAATTAGCCCATTTTAATCTGGCCGGAGTGACTTAGAATGCCATTGCTAAGAATGCTGATGATTTCTCCTTCAAAGAGGTGGTTGTAGATGCGAGGAGAAAGGAGGTTCTAAACGATAGGTAACGGCCTGTCCCTCATGTTTCTCTCTTGCCACAGATGACAGAAGCAGCAGCAGTCTCTGCCCCGGCTCCCTCTGCTCCTGGAGAAGAAGCCAAAGAGGAGCAAAAGGAGCAAGAGGACCACGAGCCTGCAGCTGTGGTCACAGCAGAGCCTGATGGTTCCAAGAGAGTAAGTGCCAGTTGTGGGTGGTGCTGTCTTTAGTGCAAGGCAGAGCTGCAAGTTTCTGAGCAGCCAGCACTTGCTGTTGCTGGCTGAGGATGCTGAGTGCTGGAATCCCGCAGGACGCGGCCATTTCCTGCAGGCAGGGACAGCTAGAAATTGGCCTTTGGCCTGTCACCTTGAGGCACCCAAGAGCTGGGGGCTGCGGCTCAGCTTCTGCCTGCTTGGCTCAGTGAAGCTCTGTCTCTGGGCTTCTGCAGGGCCGTGGCCAAGGGCGCAGGTGCTCGTGCTGGAGGTCACAGGGCTTTCTTTGGTTGTTTTCCCTTTGTGCAAAGGTGTGTTTGGCTTGTGGAAGTGTTCTGCAGTTTTCTGCAGCAGTTCTTCACTTGTACAGTCTCTTTTGGCTTTTGATAAGCGGCAAGGAGATGATTGCGTTGTCCATGAAGCTGGGCTAGGCCATTCTTGTGGGGTGAGGCCAAAGGAAGCAAGTGCCTTGTAGGGAAGGCTTCTTGCCAGGCAAAAAGCAGAAGGGGCAAGTTGCTGTGGATGCGTTTTGGGATGAAGCCTGCAGCTTTGGAAATGGCATGAGTGCCTCGGGTGGGGGTGAAGCTGCAAGTCCTTGACTGCTGTCTTGTGTTGCTGAGAAGAGGAAGGACATCTTGGAATTGTGGCTGCTGTCTTTGAAGTCAAAGGGGCAACTTTGTGGTGGGGGAGCTGCGTGGGCCCAAAGGACCCAGGGGTGCCGGTCAAGAGCAGCTGAAGGTGGGCCAGCGCGTGGCCAGGGAGCCAAGAAGGCCAAGGGCGTCCTGGCCTGTGTCAGCAAGAGTGGGGCAGCAGGAGCAGGGCAGGGAGCGTCCCCCTGGGCTGGGCAGCGCTGCGGCCACAGCTGGGAGTGCTGTGCCCAGTTGTGGGCCCCTGTGAAGCAGAAAGTCCTTGAGGGGCTGGAGCGTGTGCAGAGGAGGACACGGGAGCTGGGGAAGGCTGTGGAGTGCAAGGCCAAGGAGGAGGTGCTGAGGGAGCTTTAGCCTGGACAACGGGAGGCTCGTCAGGGCCCTTCAGGCACACTTCCATAGATCCATAGAGGACAGCGCTCACCCCAAGGCCTGCTTCCCTGCCAAACCTCCCCGCTCTGCATCCAAGTGCTTTAGCCATCTGAGGAGGTGACGCTTCCAATTTGTGGTTTCTTGGCTTGCTAGGAGGAGAAGCCCTGCTGATTTTCTCTCTTCCCAGCAAGCAAAGATGCTTCTGCACAAGCTTTCCTGCCCTTTTCCTGCACCGAATGGGATTCTGATCCACTTTTACTTTTCCATGTCTGCCGCAGCACTAGCAAAGGCCTTGCTGGCTATTTCCTACTTTTCCATTTCACAGCTTTCAAGAGCTAAAAGCTCCCTTGTGCAGAGGCACTGTGCCTTGCAGATAGCAGCCAGGGAGGACTATCAAATTCCTAGGCAAAGAGAGTTCTGTTGAATTAGCCCATTTTAATCTGGCCGGAGTGACTTAGAATGCCATTGCTAAGAATGCTGATGATTTCTCCTTCAAAGAGGTGGTTGTAGATGCGAGGAGAAAGGAGGTTCTAAACGATAGGTAACGGCCTGTCCCTCATGTTTCTCTCTTGCCACAGATGACAGAAGCAGCAGCAGTCTCTGCCCCGGCTCCCTCTGCTCCTGGAGAAGAAGCCAAAGAGGAGCAAAAGGAGCAAGAGGACCACGAGCCTGCAGCTGTGGTCACAGCAGAGCCTGATGGTTCCAAGAGAGTAAGTGCCAGTTGTGGGTGGTGCTGTCTTTAGTGCAAGGCAGAGCTGCAAGTTTCTGAGCAGCCAGCACTTGCTGTTGCTGGCTGAGGATGCTGAGTGCTGGAATCCCGCAGGACGCGGCCATTTCCTGCAGGCAGGGACAGCTAGAAATTGGCCTTTGGCCTGTCACCTTGAGGCACCCAAGAGCTGGGGGCTGCGGCTCAGCTTCTGCCTGCTTGGCTCAGTGAAGCTCTGTCTCTGGGCTTCTGCAGGGCCGTGGCCAAGGGCGCAGGTGCTCGTGCTGGAGGTCACAGGGCTTTCTTTGGTTGTTTTCCCTTTGTGCAAAGGTGTGTTTGGCTTGTGGAAGTGTTCTGCAGTTTTCTGCAGCAGTTCTTCACTTGTACAGTCTCTTTTGGCTTTTGATAAGCGGCAAGGAGATGATTGCGTTGTCCATGAAGCTGGGCTAGGCCATTCTTGTGGGGTGAGGCCAAAGGAAGCAAGTGCCTTGTAGGGAAGGCTTCTTGCCAGGCAAAAAGCAGAAGGGGCAAGTTGCTGTGGATGCGTTTTGGGATGAAGCCTGCAGCTTTGGAAATGGCATGAGTGCCTCGGGTGGGGGTGAAGCTGCAAGTCCTTGACTGCTGTCTTGTGTTGCTGAGAAGAGGAAGGACATCTTGGAATTGTGGCTGCTGTCTTTGAAGTCAAAGGGGCAAGTTTGTGGTGGGGGAGCTGCGTGGGCCCAAAGGACCCAGGGGTGCCGGTCAAGAGCAGCTGAAGGTGGGCCAGCGCGTGGCCAGGGAGCCAAGAAGGCCAAGGGCGTCCTGGCCTGTGTCAGCAAGAGTGGGGCAGCAGGAGCAGGGCAGGGAGCGTCCCCCTGGGCTGGGCAGCGCTGCGGCCACAGCTGGGAGTGCTGTGCCCAGTTGTGGGCCCCTGTGAAGCAGAAAGTCCTTGAGGGGCTGGAGCGTGTGCAGAGGAGGACACGGGAGCTGGGGAAGGCTGTGGAGTGCAAGGCCAAGGAGGAGGTGCTGAGGGAGCTTTAGCCTGGACAACGGGAGGCTCGTCAGGGCCCTTCAGGCACACTTCCATAGATCCATAGAGGACAGCGCTCACCCCAAGGCCTGCTTCCCTGCCAAACCTCCCCGCTCTGCATCCAAGTGCTTTAGCCATCTGAGGAGGTGACGCTTCCAATTTGTGGTTTCTTGGCTTGCTAGGAGGAGAAGCCCTGCTGATTTTCTCTCTTCCCAGCAAGCAAAGATGCTTCTGCACAAGCTTTCCTGCCCTTTTCCTGCACCGAATGGGATTCTGATCCACTTTTACTTTTCCATGTCTGCCGCAGCACTAGCAAAGGCCTTGCTGGCTATTTCCTACTTTTCCATTTCACAGCTTTCAAGAGCTAAAAGCTCCCTTGTGCAGAGGCACTGTGCCTTGCAGATAGCAGCCAGGGAGGACTATCAAATTCCTAGGCAAAGAGAGTTCTGTTGAATTAGCCCATTTTAATCTGGCCGGAGTGACTTAGAATGCCATTGCTAAGAATGCTGATGATTTCTCCTTCAAAGAGGTGGTTGTAGATGCGAGGAGAAAGGAGGTTCTAAACGATAGGTAACGGCCTGTCCCTCATGTTTCTCTCTTGCCACAGATGACAGAAGCAGCAGCAGTCTCTGCCCCGGCTCCCTCTGCTCCTGGAGAAGAAGCCAAAGAGGAGCAAAAGGAGCAAGAGGACCACGAGCCTGCAGCTGTGGTCACAGCAGAGCCTGATGGCTCCAAGAGAGTAAGTGCCAGTTGTGGGTGGTGCTGTCTTTAGTGCAAGGCAGAGCTGCAAGTTTCTGAGCAGCCAGCACTTGCTGTTGCTGGCTGAGGATGCTGAGTGCTGGAATCCCGCAGGACGCGGCCATTTCCTGCAGGCAGGGACAGCTAGAAATTGGCCTTTGGCCTGTCACCTTGAGGCACCCAAGAGCTGGGGGCTGCGGCTCAGCTTCTGCCTGCTTGGCTCAGTGAAGCTCTGTCTCTGGGCTTCTGCAGGGCCGTGGCCAAGGGCGCAGGTGCTCGTGCTGGAGGTCACAGGGCTTTCTTTGGTTGTTTTCCCTTTGTGCAAAGGTGTGTTTGGCTTGTGGAAGTGTTCTGCAGTTTTCTGCAGCAGTTCTTCACTTGTACAGTCTCTTTTGGCTTTTGATAAGCGGCAAGGAGATGATTGCGTTGTCCATGAAGCTGGGCTAGGCCATTCTTGTGGGGTGAGGCCAAAGGAAGCAAGTGCCTTGTAGGGAAGGCTTCTTGCCAGGCAAAAAGCAGAAGGGGCAAGTTGCTGTGGATGCGTTTTGGGATGAAGCCTGCAGCTTTGGAAATGGCATGAGTGCCTCGGGTGGGGGTGAAGCTGCAAGTCCTTGACTGCTGTCTTGTGTTGCTGAGAAGAGGAAGGACATCTTGGAATTGTGGCTGCTGTCTTTGAAGTCAAAGGGGCAAGTTTGTGGTGGGGGAGCTGCGTGGGCCCAAAGGACCCAGGGGTGCCGGTCAAGAGCAGCTGAAGGTGGGCCAGCGCGTGGCCAGGGAGCCAAGAAGGCCAAGGGCGTCCTGGCCTGTGTCAGCAAGAGTGGGGCAGCAGGAGCAGGGCAGGGAGCGTCCCCCTGGGCTGGGCAGCGCTGCGGCCACAGCTGGGAGTGCTGTGCCCAGTTGTGGGCCCCTGTGAAGCAGAAAGTCCTTGAGGGGCTGGAGCGTGTGCAGAGGAGGACACGGGAGCTGGGGAAGGCTGTGGAGTGCAAGGCCAAGGAGGAGGTGCTGAGGGAGCTTTAGCCTGGACAACGGGAGGCTCGTCAGGGCCCTTCAGGCACACTTCCATAGATCCATAGAGGACAGCGCTCACCCCAAGGCCTGCTTCCCTGCCAAACCTCCCCGCTCTGCATCCAAGTGCTTTAGCCATCTGAGGAGGTGACGCTTCCAATTTGTGGTTTCTTGGCTTGCTAGGAGGAGAAGCCCTGCTGATTTTCTCTCTTCCCAGCAAGCAAAGATGCTTCTGCACAAGCTTTCCTGCCCTTTTCCTGCACCGAATGGGATTCTGATCCACTTTTACTTTTCCATGTCTGCCGCAGCACTAGCAAAGGCCTTGCTGGCTATTTCCTACTTTTCCATTTCACAGCTTTCAAGAGCTAAAAGCTCCCTTGTGCAGAGGCACTGTGCCTTGCAGATAGCAGCCAGGGAGGACTATCAAATTCCTAGGCAAAGAGAGTTCTGTTGAATTAGCCCATTTTAATCTGGCCGGAGTGACTTAGAATGCCATTGCTAAGAATGCTGATGATTTCTCCTTCAAAGAGGTGGTTGTAGATGCGAGGAGAAAGGAGGTTCTAAACGATAGGTAACGGCCTGTCCCTCATGTTTCTCTCTTGCCACAGATGACAGAAGCAGCAGCAGTCTCTGCCCCGGCTCCCTCTGCTCCTGGAGAAGAAGCCAAAGAGGAGCAAAAGGAGCAAGAGGACCACGAGCCTGCAGCTGTGGTCACAGCAGAGCCTGATGGTTCCAAGAGAGTAAGTGCCAGTTGTGGGTGGTGCTGTCTTTAGTGCAAGGCAGAGCTGCAAGTTTCTGAGCAGCCAGCACTTGCTGTTGCTGGCTGAGGATGCTGAGTGCTGGAATCCCGCAGGACGCGGCCATTTCCTGCAGGCAGGGACAGCTAGAAATTGGCCTTTGGCCTGTCACCTTGAGGCACCCAAGAGCTGGGGGCTGCGGCTCAGCTTCTGCCTGCTTGGCTCAGTGAAGCTCTGTCTCTGGGCTTCTGCAGGGCCGTGGCCAAGGGCGCAGGTGCTCGTGCTGGAGGTCACAGGGCTTTCTTTGGTTGTTTTCCCTTTGTGCAAAGGTGTGTTTGGCTTGTGGAAGTGTTCTGCAGTTTTCTGCAGCAGTTCTTCACTTGTACAGTCTCTTTTGGCTTTTGATAAGCGGCAAGGAGATGATTGCGTTGTCCATGAAGCTGGGCTAGGCCATTCTTGTGGGGTGAGGCCAAAGGAAGCAAGTGCCTTGTAGGGAAGGCTTCTTGCCAGGCAAAAAGCAGAAGGGGCAAGTTGCTGTGGATGCGTTTTGGGATGAAGCCTGCAGCTTTGGAAATGGCATGAGTGCCTCGGGTGGGGGTGAAGCTGCAAGTCCTTGACTGCTGTCTTGTGTTGCTGAGAAGAGGAAGGACATCTTGGAATTGTGGCTGCTGTCTTTGAAGTCAAAGGGGCAAGTTTGTGGTGGGGGAGCTGCGTGGGCCCAAAGGACCCAGGGGTGCCGGTCAAGAGCAGCTGAAGGTGGGCCAGCGCGTGGCCAGGGAGCCAAGAAGGCCAAGGGCGTCCTGGCCTGTGTCAGCAAGAGTGGGGCAGCAGGAGCAGGGCAGGGAGCGTCCCCCTGGGCTGGGCAGCGCTGCGGCCACAGCTGGGAGTGCTGTGCCCAGTTGTGGGCCCCTGTGAAGCAGAAAGTCCTTGAGGGGCTGGAGCGTGTGCAGAGGAGGACACGGGAGCTGGGGAAGGCTGTGGAGTGCAAGGCCAAGGAGGAGGTGCTGAGGGAGCTTTAGCCTGGACAACGGGAGGCTCGTCAGGGCCCTTCAGGCACACTTCCATAGATCCATAGAGGACAGCGCTCACCCCAAGGCCTGCTTCCCTGCCAAACCTCCCCGCTCTGCATCCAAGTGCTTTAGCCATCTGAGGAGGTGACGCTTCCAATTTGTGGTTTCTTGGCTTGCTAGGAGGAGAAGCCCTGCTGATTTTCTCTCTTCCCAGCAAGCAAAGATGCTTCTGCACAAGCTTTCCTGCCCTTTTCCTGCACCGAATGGGATTCTGATCCACTTTTACTTTTCCATGTCTGCCGCAGCACTAGCAAAGGCCTTGCTGGCTATTTCCTACTTTTCCATTTCACAGCTTTCAAGAGCTAAAAGCTCCCTTGTGCAGAGGCACTGTGCCTTGCAGATAGCAGCCAGGGAGGACTATCAAATTCCTAGGCAAAGAGAGTTCTGTTGAATTAGCCCATTTTAATCTGGCCGGAGTGACTTAGAATGCCATTGCTAAGAATGCTGATGATTTCTCCTTCAAAGAGGTGGTTGTAGATGCGAGGAGAAAGGAGGTTCTAAACGATAGGTAACGGCCTGTCCCTCATGTTTCTCTCTTGCCACAGATGACAGAAGCAGCAGCAGTCTCTGCCCCGGCTCCCTCTGCTCCTGGAGAAGAAGCCAAAGAGGAGCAAAAGGAGCAAGAGGACCACGAGCCTGCAGCTGTGGTCACAGCAGAGCCTGATGGTTCCAAGAGAGTAAGTGCCAGTTGTGGGTGGTGCTGTCTTTAGTGCAAGGCAGAGCTGCAAGTTTCTGAGCAGCCAGCACTTGCTGTTGCTGGCTGAGGATGCTGAGTGCTGGAATCCCGCAGGAGGCGGCCATTTCCTGCAGGCAGGGACAGCTAGAAATTGGCCTTTGGCCTGTCACCTTGAGGCACCCAAGAGCTGGGGGCTGCGGCTCAGCTTCTGCCTGCTTGGCTCAGTGAAGCTCTGTCTCTGGGCTTCTGCAGGGCCGTGGCCAAGGGCGCAGGTGCTCGTGCTGGAGGTCACAGGGCTTTCTTTGGTTGTTTTCCCTTTGTGCAAAGGTGTGTTTGGCTTGTGGAAGTGTTCTGCAGTTTTCTGCAGCAGTTCTTCACTTGTACAGTCTCTTTTGGCTTTTGATAAGCGGCAAGGAGATGATTGCGTTGTCCATGAAGCTGGGCTAGGCCATTCTTGTGGGGTGAGGCCAAAGGAAGCAAGTGCCTTGTAGGGAAGGCTTCTTGCCAGGCAAAAAGCAGAAGGGGCAAGTTGCTGTGGATGCGTTTTGGGATGAAGCCTGCAGCTTTGGAAATGGCATGAGTGCCTCGGGTGGGGGTGAAGCTGCAAGTCCTTGACTGCTGTCTTGTGTTGCTGAGAAGAGGAAGGACATCTTGGAATTGTGGCTGCTGTATTTGAAGTCAAAGGGGCAAGTTTGTGGTGGGGGAGCTGCGTGGGCCCAAAGGACCCAGGGGTGCCGGTCAAGAGCAGCTGAAGGTGGGCCAGCGCGTGGCCAGGGAGCCAAGAAGGCCAAGGGCGTCCTGGCCTGTGTCAGCAAGAGTGGGGCAGCAGGAGCAGGGCAGGGAGCGTCCCCCTGGGCTGGGCAGCGCTGCGGCCACAGCTGGGAGTGCTGTGCCCAGTTGTGGGCCCCTGTGAAGCAGAAAGTCCTTGAGGGGCTGGAGCGTGTGCAGAGGAGGACACGGGAGCTGGGGAAGGCTGTGGAGTGCAAGGCCAAGGAGGAGGTGCTGAGGGAGCTTTAGCCTGGACAACGGGAGGCTCGTCAGGGCCCTTCAGGCACACTTCCATAGATCCATAGAGGACAGCGCTCACCCCAAGGCCTGCTTCCCTGCCAAACCTCCCCGCTCTGCATCCAAGTGCTTTAGCCATCTGAGGAGGTGACGCTTCCAATTTGTGGTTTCTTGGCTTGCTAGGAGGAGAAGCCCTGCTGATTTTCTCTCTTCCCAGCAAGCAAAGATGCTTCTGCACAAGCTTTCCTGCCCTTTTCCTGCACCGAATGGGATTCTGATCCACTTTTACTTTTCCATGTCTGCCGCAGCACTAGCAAAGGCCTTGCTGGCTATTTCCTACTTTTCCATTTCACAGCTTTCAAGAGCTAAAAGCTCCCTTGTGCAGAGGCACTGTGCCTTGCAGATAGCAGCCAGGGAGGACTATCAAATTCCTAGGCAAAGAGAGTTCTGTTGAATTAGCCCATTTTAATCTGGCCGGAGTGACTTAGAATGCCATTGCTAAGAATGCTGATGATTTCTCCTTCAAAGAGGTGGTTGTAGATGCGAGGAGAAAGGAGGTTCTAAACGATAGGTAACGGCCTGTCCCTCATGTTTCTCTCTTGCCACAGATGACAGAAGCAGCAGCAGTCTCTGCCCCGGCTCCCTCTGCTCCTGGAGAAGAAGCCAAAGAGGAGCAAAAGGAGCAAGAGGACCACGAGCCTGCAGCTGTGGTCACAGCAGAGCCTGATGGTTCCAAGAGAGTAAGTGCCAGTTGTGGGTGGTGCTGTCTTTAGTGCAAGGCAGAGCTGCAAGTTTCTGAGCAGCCAGCACTTGCTGTTGCTGGCTGAGGATGCTGAGTGCTGGAATCCCGCAGGACGCGGCCATTTCCTGCAGGCAGGGACAGCTAGAAATTGGCCTTTGGCCTGTCACCTTGAGGCACCCAAGAGCTGGGGGCTGCGGCTCAGCTTCTGCCTGCTTGGCTCAGTGAAGCTCTGTCTCTGGGCTTCTGCAGGGCCGTGGCCAAGGGCGCAGGTGCTCGTGCTGGAGGTCACAGGGCTTTCTTTGGTTGTTTTCCCTTTGTGCAAAGGTGTGTTTGGCTTGTGGAAGTGTTCTGCAGTTTTCTGCAGCAGTTCTTCACTTGTACAGTCTCTTTTGGCTTTTGATAAGCGGCAAGGAGATGATTGCGTTGTCCATGAAGCTGGGCTAGGCCATTCTTGTGGGGTGAGGCCAAAGGAAGCAAGTGCCTTGTAGGGAAGGCTTCTTGCCAGGCAAAAAGCAGAAGGGGCAAGTTGCTGTGGATGCGTTTTGGGATGAAGCCTGCAGCTTTGGAAATGGCATGAGTGCCTCGGGTGGGGGTGAAGCTGCAAGTCCTTGACTGCTGTCTTGTGTTGCTGAGAAGAGGAAGGACATCTTGGAATTGTGGCTGCTGTCTTTGAAGTCAAAGGGGCAAGTTTGTGGTGGGGGAGCTGCGTGGGCCCAAAGGACCCAGGGGTGCCGGTCAAGAGCAGCTGAAGGTGGGCCAGCGCGTGGCCAGGGAGCCAAGAAGGCCAAGGGCGTCCTGGCCTGTGTCAGCAAGAGTGGGGCAGCAGGAGCAGGGCAGGGAGCGTCCCCCTGGGCTGGGCAGCGCTGCGGCCACAGCTGGGAGTGCTGTGCCCAGTTGTGGGCCCCTGTGAAGCAGAAAGTCCTTGAGGGGCTGGAGCGTGTGCAGAGGAGGACACGGGAGCTGGGGAAGGCTGTGGAGTGCAAGGCCAAGGAGGAGGTGCTGAGGGAGCTTTAGCCTGGACAACGGGAGGCTCGTCAGGGCCCTTCAGGCACACTTCCATAGATCCATAGAGGACAGCGCTCACCCCAAGGCCTGCTTCCCTGCCAAACCTCCCCGCTCTGCATCCAAGTGCTTTAGCCATCTGAGGAGGTGACGCTTCCAATTTGTGGTTTCTTGGCTTGCTAGGAGGAGAAGCCCTGCTGATTTTCTCTCTTCCCAGCAAGCAAAGATGCTTCTGCACAAGCTTTCCTGCCCTTTTCCTGCACCGAATGGGATTCTGATCCACTTTTACTTTTCCATGTCTGCCGCAGCACTAGCAAAGGCCTTGCTGGCTATTTCCTACTTTTCCATTTCACAGCTTTCAAGAGCTAAAAGCTCCCTTGTGCAGAGGCACTGTGCCTTGCAGATAGCAGCCAGGGAGGACTATCAAATTCCTAGGCAAAGAGAGTTCTGTTGAATTAGCCCATTTTAATCTGGCCGGAGTGACTTAGAATGCCATTGCTAAGAATGCTGATGATTTCTCCTTCAAAGAGGTGGTTGTAGATGCGAGGAGAAAGGAGGTTCTAAACGATAGGTAACGGCCTGTCCCTCATGTTTCTCTCTTGCCACAGATGACAGAAGCAGCAGCAGTCTCTGCCCCGGCTCCCTCTGCTCCTGGAGAAGAAGCCAAAGAGGAGCAAAAGGAGCAAGAGGACCACGAGCCTGCAGCTGTGGTCACAGCAGAGCCTGATGGCTCCAAGAGAGTAAGTGCCAGTTGTGGGTGGTGCTGTCTTTAGTGCAAGGCAGAGCTGCAAGTTTCTGAGCAGCCAGCACTTGCTGTTGCTGGCTGAGGATGCTGAGTGCTGGAATCCCGCAGGACGCGGCCATTTCCTGCAGGCAGGGACAGCTAGAAATTGGCCTTTGGCCTGTCACCTTGAGGCACCCAAGAGCTGGGGGCTGCGGCTCAGCTTCTGCCTGCTTGGCTCAGTGAAGCTCTGTCTCTGGGCTTCTGCAGGGCCGTGGCCAAGGGCGCAGGTGCTCGTGCTGGAGGTCACAGGGCTTTCTTTGGTTGTTTTCCCTTTGTGCAAAGGTGTGTTTGGCTTGTGGAAGTGTTCTGCAGTTTTCTGCAGCAGTTCTTCACTTGTACAGTCTCTTTTGGCTTTTGATAAGCGGCAAGGAGATGATTGCGTTGTCCATGAAGCTGGGCTAGGCCATTCTTGTGGGGTGAGGCCAAAGGAAGCAAGTGCCTTGTAGGGAAGGTTCTTGCCAGGCAAAAAGCAGAAGGGGCAAGTTGCTGTGGATGCGTTTTGGGATGAAGCCTGCAGCTTTGGAAATGGCATGAGTGCCTCGGGTGGGGGTGAAGCTGCAAGTCCTTGACTGCTGTCTTGTGTTGCTGAGAAGAGGAAGGACATCTTGGAATTGTGGCTGCTGTCTTTGAAGTCAAAGGGGCAAGTTTGTGGTGGGGGAGCTGCGTGGGCCCAAAGGACCCAGGGGTGCCGGTCAAGAGCAGCTGAAGGTGGGCCAGCGCGTGGCCAGGGAGCCAAGAAGGCCAAGGGCGTCCTGGCCTGTGTCAGCAAGAGTGGGGCAGCAGGAGCAGGGCAGGGAGCGTCCCCCTGGGCTGGGCAGCGCTGCGGCCACAGCTGGGAGTGCTGTGCCCAGTTGTGGGCCCCTGTGAAGCAGAAAGTCCTTGAGGGGCTGGAGCGTGTGCAGAGGAGGACACGGGAGCTGGGGAAGGCTGTGGAGTGCAAGGCCAAGGAGGAGGTGCTGAGGGAGCTTTAGCCTGGACAACGGGAGGCTCGTCAGGGCCCTTCAGGCACACTTCCATAGATCCATAGAGGACAGCGCTCACCCCAAGGCCTGCTTCCCTGCCAAACCTCCCCGCTCTGCATCCAAGTGCTTTAGCCATCTGAGGAGGTGACGCTTCCAATTTGTGGTTTCTTGGCTTGCTAGGAGGAGAAGCCCTGCTGATTTTCTCTCTTCCCAGCAAGCAAAGATGCTTCTGCACAAGCTTTCCTGCCCTTTTCCTGCACCGAATGGGATTCTGATCCACTTTTACTTTTCCATGTCTGCCGCAGCACTAGCAAAGGCCTTGCTGGCTATTTCCTACTTTTCCATTTCACAGCTTTCAAGAGCTAAAAGCTCCCTTGTGCAGAGGCACTGTGCCTTGCAGATAGCAGCCAGGGAGGACTATCAAATTCCTAGGCAAAGAGAGTTCTGTTGAATTAGCCCATTTTAATCTGGCCGGAGTGACTTAGAATGCCATTGCTAAGAATGCTGATGATTTCTCCTTCAAAGAGGTGGTTGTAGATGCGAGGAGAAAGGAGGTTCTAAACGATAGGTAACGGCCTGTCCCTCATGTTTCTCTCTTGCCACAGATGACAGAAGCAGCAGCAGTCTCTGCCCCGGCTCCCTCTGCTCCTGGAGAAGAAGCCAAAGAGGAGCAAAAGGAGCAAGAGGACCACGAGCCTGCAGCTGTGGTCACAGCAGAGCCTGATGGTTCCAAGAGAGTAAGTGCCAGTTGTGGGTGGTGCTGTCTTTAGTGCAAGGCAGAGCTGCAAGTTTCTGAGCAGCCAGCACTTGCTGTTGCTGGCTGAGGATGCTGAGTGCTGGAATCCCGCAGGACGCGGCCATTTCCTGCAGGCAGGGACAGCTAGAAATTGGCCTTTGGCCTGTCACCTTGAGGCACCCAAGAGCTGGGGGCTGCGGCTCAGCTTCTGCCTGCTTGGCTCAGTGAAGCTCTGTCTCTGGGCTTCTGCAGGGCCGTGGCCAAGGGCGCAGGTGCTCGTGCTGGAGGTCACAGGGCTTTCTTTGGTTGTTTTCCCTTTGTGCAAAGGTGTGTTTGGCTTGTGGAAGTGTTCTGCAGTTTTCTGCAGCAGTTCTTCACTTGTACAGTCTCTTTTGGCTTTTGATAAGCGGCAAGGAGATGATTGCGTTGTCCATGAAGCTGGGCTAGGCCATTCTTGTGGGGTGAGGCCAAAGGAAGCAAGTGCCTTGTAGGGAAGGCTTCTTGCCAGGCAAAAAGCAGAAGGGGCAAGTTGCTGTGGATGCGTTTTGGGATGAAGCCTGCAGCTTTGGAAATGGCATGAGTGCCTCGGGTGGGGGTGAAGCTGCAAGTCCTTGACTGCTGTCTTGTGTTGCTGAGAAGAGGAAGGACATCTTGGAATTGTGGCTGCTGTATTTGAAGTCAAAGGGGCAAGTTTGTGGTGGGGGAGCTGCGTGGGCCCAAAGGACCCAGGGGTGCCGGTCAAGAGCAGCTGAAGGTGGGCCAGCGCGTGGCCAGGGAGCCAAGAAGGCCAAGGGCGTCCTGGCCTGTGTCAGCAAGAGTGGGGCAGCAGGAGCAGGGCAGGGAGCGTCCCCCTGGGCTGGGCAGCGCTGCGGCCACAGCTGGGAGTGCTGTGCCCAGTTGTGGGCCCCTGTGAAGCAGAAAGTCCTTGAGGGGCTGGAGCGTGTGCAGAGGAGGACACGGGAGCTGGGGAAGGCTGTGGAGTGCAAGGCCAAGGAGGAGGTGCTGAGGGAGCTTTAGCCTGGACAACGGGAGGCTCGTCAGGCCCTTCAGGCACACTTCCATAGATCCATATGGGACAGTGCTCACTACAAATGCTATTTCTTCTTCAAATATCGTCTCACTGCATCCAAGTGCTTTTGACTCTTTTTTTGGTGACTCTTTCATTTGTGGTTTCTTCCTTTGTTAGGAGGAGAGTCCTTTCAGTTTCTCATTTTTCAGCAAGGCAAGGTATTTTTCCTCCATCTTTCCTGCCCTTTTCTATCTTGTCGAATTCTGCTAGTTTTTCTTTTGTAAGGTGACATTTCTGGAGGATGCATTATTTTTGCATGAGAACACATTGTCTGGGGCTGCGAGCTTGGTGCAGAAGAGCTGTTCTGGTGCCAGGCCAGTCAATAGGGCCTTTCACTTCGCGTTCATATTGACAGTACCTCTGCCTTTTTGCAGCCCAGGGAATCAGTAAATGTGGTGTTGGAAATTGAGCAGGAAATCAATGCTCTTGCATTCCAGCTGGTCCTCAGAGATCAGAGGAGCTGGGAGGGCTCGGCTTTATTTCTGATTACAGCCCCTTTAGCACTCTCAGTGTTGTCAAGTCCAAGAGAAGCACTTGGCCAAGCACAGATGCTGCAAGAATGCCATTCCCAGTGCAATGCTCTGGATCTGATTGCATTCCATAAGGACCTAAATGCTCCAGATTCCCGGGAGTGTGGTTTATTGAAGCAATAGGAGAGCAATCTCAGGATTGCTGCTGATCAGGGCAATGGCTACCAAGTGTGTGTAGCAACAGAAACGATAGTAAAGAGAGATTATAAGAGTGAGTTCTATCTTTCTCTCTTATCTATCTATCTATCTCTCTCTATCTCTACTATCTATCTGTCATTTGCATAATTGAATCTTCTTGGCTCTGGTCCAAAGCAGTTGGAGGTGCAAAGTTCACTTAAAGCATCCCTTTCAGGAGAGGATTAGAGACGTGTTCTGTTGACTGATTCTGAGCAGGCAGAGCTGTTTTCCCCTCCAGATATGGTGGTTTTTTTTTCCCCTCAGAGCTGTTTTCCTCCTCCGGCCTCTTCTTCCTGAAGCCCCCAGTTAATTCTTTGATTTTCTGCCTGTCCCAGAGAGGTGGAAGAATTCCATGTTTTAGGTGGTGAAGAGAACATGAACTCCAGAAGTGTCTCTCATAAAGGGTGAGCTCACCCAGGAAGCCACCTGCAGAGCCAGGATGGAGCTGTGGGACTGGGCTGGGTGTCAGTCACTACTGAAAGACAAACAGGACATGGCAGGAGCAGAGGGAGGCCCTCACCAGACCCCTGAGAAATGCCACACCTTCCCTGTCAGCTGCCTGAGAGGCTGTTGGAGCTTCAGCCCCCGATGGCCCCTGATTGTAGTGCCAGGGTCACTTTGGAATCTGTGCCTCCCACAGGCAGAGAATGACCCAGGAGAGCAGCAGCACAGTGCTCTGGGAATGTGTGAGCCCATCAGCCCGTGAGTCTTGGCCCACAAATGTCGTATGGAAAGTTGAAACCCATCTTCTCTTGCTTTCTGTGCAGATCCTTCCAGAGAAAGAGCAGGAGCAGATTGCCTTATCAGAGATGCCATGCCAGACTCAGGGAGAGCTGAGAGCCCGAGAGCAGGAAGAGCAGCTCAGGCAGCAGGTGGAAGAGCCACAGGAGAATGGCCAGGTAAGCCAGACTCGCCAGGTGTCAGAGGGAAAGGGCAGGAAGAGGGGCATAAAACAGAGCTCTTGGGACTGAGGAGGCCAGGAGTCCCAGAGGCACTGAAAGCACAGAGCCTTGGAATCTGCAGGGATCAGCACTGGGACAAGAGGGTTCCATTGGAAGCAGGTGTGGGTAGGGAAGCAGAAAGAAGTGGCTGAATAAATGTGATTTTGAGGCTGCAAGAGGAAAAAGCTGAGCCTTATGGCAGCTCCCAGTCACTGCTCTGCATTTGTGTGTACAGAACATCAAGGCAGAGCCACAAGCAGAGCTGCCCGAAGCTCAGAGTGCCATCACAGAAGTGAAGAAGAGGAACCAGGAAGAGACAAGAAGAATTCAAGAGGAGATGAATCTCCATCAGCAGAGGGGCGATCAACAAAACCAGGTGACTGAAAGAGTGGCAGTCACTCCACTGTGAAAGATCCTCTCTCTTGTATTTTAGAGAAATTGAAGGAACAGCTGGACACAGACTTTCAGAAAGCTCACGCTAAGATCATGGCAAGGGAGAAGAGGCAGGAGGAAGAAATGAAAATCATCAGAGAAAAACTTAATCCCCTCCCTCAGGCTCTACAAAAGCAAGTGAGTGAAAGAGGGATAGCCACTGCAGTCACCAAACTGGTGGTTTCTGCCCTTCTGGCCTTCCCAGTGCAGAGCAGCAGGGAGCAGGGTGATGCCTCTGAGTGCCATCCTGCTCTAGTGTGTATCACAGTCACTTGGAAGGACATTTCCTGGTGTGCTGAATCTCAACTGCTGCCCTGGACAGTGGGACTTGTCCTTTGGCCTTTTGGCCAGCAGTCATCCAAATCGATTCCTGCTGGCCTGTTCCTGCTCTCCTTGTTTCTTGAGGTGTTTTTACAGGGGAATATGGTGACCCAGATGGAGGATTGAAACAAGCTGTCTGTATCCCTTGTAAATCTGTTCTTTCCTCACAGTCAGTGACTCTTGACTGACAGGGACAAGCTGTAGTCTCTGACTGCTTTGTTCTGTTTGACTCGAGGTGCAAGTGTTGACATCTCACCGGGCAGCCGGCAAAGACTTCCGGCAAATGAGTGGCACTGAAGAGCCCCGAGGCTGGCGTGAGGCACAGGAACTGTCCCCACCAAGGTGCTACAGGTTTGGCATGACCTGAAGATGGTGCAGGAAAAGAGGACACAGTGGGGGGAGGCGAACACTTGAACAAGGAGCTGCAAGTGTGTCTGAAGCCCTTGGAGGGGGAAAGGAATCCTGAGAGGAAGTAGAATGGTCATTGTGGCAGTGATCCTTCAGAAAATCCATGAAAATGGACCATGAATCTGGCCATCCACTGGAGTAGAACTAGCCTTTGGTTTTGACCCATCCAGTCTGAGAAGTGGACATCAGAAAAAACCCACTTAAGAGCCCTGCATGTTGCTGACAGCACCTTCCTAAGGGCTTGCATTTGAAATGGAATCTCAGGCTAATCTCTGCCAGCCACCTTTCTGACATAAACTCATTTCTTGTCCCAGATCTACAAGGGCTTTGTCACCAAACCTGCTGCAGCAGCAGCATGGTCTAAAGGAGCCTTTGCTCCCCAACCTGAGAAGTGGAGCCGGGGCGGTTTGTTCATCTCCAGTGCTGACCCAGCTGCTGCTCAGCAACAGGAGATCAAGGATGACTCCCTGGAGCTACGGAGTACGTCTGCTGTATTTCTTGTCTGAGGCACAGTCTATTGTGTGCAGGTGTCAGCATAGCTGTACCAAATGTTTTTCCTGAGTTTGGTGTCCCAGGGACATTTAGAGACATTTCCCCACAGGAACTGCTGTAGAAAAGCAGTCTCTGTGCTGGCCACCTGTGCTGCAGAGCTGTCTGCCTGGTTGTTGTTGTTACCCAGCCAACCACAAAGGGTTCAAAGCTTCAGGCTCTGGGTCTGTCTTTTGAATCTCCTGGAAGCTGGGATCTCTGCTTTAAAGTGAGCATCTTGCATTTTGTTTCCCTCAGGGAAAATAGTGAACATGGAAAATCCTGTGATGAAATACACGGAACTGGAATATATTGGCAGAGGGTGAGTCCAACCACAGTTACTTCTATATAACCATGGGCCAGGCGTTTTTCTGGTGGAATATCTATGCAGTGTGAAGTCAGGCCAGCTGCAAACAGACATCTATCCCCTGTTCAGACACTGGGGATAGATTGTCCCATCTCTCAGTGCTGCTCCGAATTCGTGAGTGTGCCCAAGAAGGCATTGGCAGAGACACCTCCATGCTGCCAAGTTCTTGCCTGCAGCAAGGAACAGGACCTGGAAATTTCCTTGTCTCTCAAGTGTGGGACAGTTCTGTGTTAATTTCCTGAGCATTTTTGTATATCTCCAAATCATACAGCCACACTAATAAAAGGGGAAGAAACTTGCTTGCCTGAAAGAGCAAGATACTCCCTGATAGTCTATCAGATAACAGTTCTCAGGAACATTTCTTTCCAAAAGATTGCAGAAGGAAATACTCCATGGTCAGGATAAAACATGCACAGTTTAGAACCTGAAACCCAAGGTGAAAGAAGGAGCTCTCCTTAGGAGCTGAGGCAAAAACAGCAACACTTCAGGGACAGGCCCAGTGCCCATGCACTTGAGAGGAAAATGCATCATCTGCCTTCGGGCAGAGCCCGCCTGCATCCGGCAGGTTTTAGGCATTTGCAGCAGAGATCTCCTCTGTGGGCTGGCTTTCACTGCAAGATCTGAATGTCTTCTCCTTTCTTTGCTGCTTTTTTGTTTCTAGGACTTTTGGAGATGTTTGCAGAGCACTTGACAATGCCACAGGAGAGAACAGGTAAATGTCAACATCTCCCGCAGGTCCTCTGGTGTGAGCAGCTGTGGCTGGAGCTTTGAGTAGAGCTGTGCTGAAAAGGCACAAGAAGCACAGACTGCTACCAGCCTGCAAAATACATTTGGGACAGTCTTTGTCCTTCTCAGCTGCCAGAAGGAAGGCAAGGAGGGCAGCAGTTCCTTGCAGAGAAGGATGTGCTGCTCATTCGCTCTCCATTGCTAAAACAAAGGGGGTGCCTTTGAGCATCTCACTGCTCTTTGGGGCTACGGCTTCAGAGTCCTGAATTCTCATTTCTGCTTGCCAGCAAATGCATCTGAAAGTTACTGGTAGTTCCTTAGCCACCTGCAGTGCTGCACTGGAGAACTGCACGTAGGGAGAGATCTGCACGGTGTCCCCAAAAGCCCTAAGTCCTGCCCATAGCCCATAGAATGTATCCACAGAGTATTAAGGCATGGATTACTTCTTCTGAATCCCGACAAAGCAGCAGGAGTGTGCTCAGAGCTTTGTGGGTGATAGTTGAGACACCACAGTTACCAAGTGGACAAGGCAAAACCTCAGTGGCCACGTGTCCTGTAAGTGGCCTCCAAGGGAGCAGAGAAATGGGCTGTTGCAATGTCAGTTCCTAATTACTGCAATGCCCAATCACAAGGCAGTTTGGCACAGCTCGGCTGTGGCATTGCAAAATCACTCGCTCCATGTGCCTTGTGGTCTTGTGCTGCCAACTTCTCAAGTTACTGATTTTCAATGTCATTTTAGGTGGCCATAAAGAAAATAAATCTCCAAGGACTGAGGAAGAAGGAACTAAAAGTCAATGAACTTATCTCATGAAGACAAATAAGAATCCCAATCTGGTCAACTATTTAGACAGGTGAGTTGTTGTGAATGTTTGTTTACATATTGCAAGCATGCATGGTAAAATTCCACTTTGTTCACTGGCAGAAAAATAGAGCTGTAATTATTGGTTAATTATTATTGCTCTGCTCATCTCCAGTGGATGGGAAGAGAGTGCATCTTGTCTGCATGAGTCTTCCCTGGTACACAGAGTTTAAAGATTATTCAAAAACCTGCATCAGTCATATCTTACTGAATCAGTAGCCTGTAAGTTCACAGCCACCACATTGTTTTGGGGCTTGATTTTTTTCAAGAGTCCTCTTACGTCCAGATAAACTAACATGGATTTCCCTTGGATTGTGTCCCTCTTTTCCATTGCTTTGCATGCCAGGAAGACTAGGTGCTTATTTCCAGAAACATGCAGTTTGACAGGTTTTTGATCTGTTCCTAACCTGCAGTTTTTACTTGCTGGCTATTGAAGACATCTCCTTTTTTCACAGCTGTGCCTTTCTTCTTGAGACAGATTGCAAACAATGCACAGCCTAGAGGGAATGTCTATTCCTTTCATTCTGTCCTTGTCACAAAGGGACTTGGAAACAAGAATCAATCAAGAAAACAACCTAGCCATGCATGTTTATCTCCATGCTCTTGTTTCCTTCTTTCAGCTACCTTGTGGTGGGCAGCTCTGGCTGGTCATGGAGTACATGGACGGAGGCACCTGAGCGATGTCATCAGCGAGACCTACCTGTCTGAAGACGAGATGGCAGCCATCAGTCGGGAGGTCAGCAATCCCACCTGTGCTGCCCAGGGCTTGGGCAGGATTGTCTGGGAAACAGGGCTCCGACCTGGAGTGATTTCATGTGCCAAGCTTTGTTTCTGTGTTGCTGGTATGCTATGGGCAAGCAAAAGCCTCTCAAGTGAAATGCCTGCCAGTGCCCCTGCACTCACAGTACTCAGTTCTTGTACTCATATCTCCTACTGCTGTATTCTCGCTTTGTCTCTTGGATTTGTATTTGCTGTTCTCCACCTTGCCTCCCTAAACTTTCATCTCCAGCCTGTCTGCACTGCATTCCTTGTCTGTAAAAGCAAGGTGTGCTGGTGGCAGCATTTGAAATGATCAGCAAAGAAAAAAGAGACTCATTTCTCATAGTCCTCAACTGAAAAGGACAGTAGTGCAGCCAAAATGCTCTTTGCTTCAGGAAGGTGACTGTTGTGATACTTCAAGTCTGTGCTGAGGCCAGCAACAAAACCTTTGTCATGCAGCCTCCCACCCCAAAGTGATCCACTTCACACCAAAGGGAGGGACTTTTTCTTCCTTGGCAAAACCCTCTCACTTGTCCTCTGCATGGAGAAAGCACATCCACAGCAGCAGCAGCCATGCTGGCTGGTTTGCAGGGGACAGTCTACAACAACAGCAGGTGCTGTGTCTCTTTCAAAAGCTGACATGCCTTTTCCTTAGAAAGGTCCTGCTCTGCAAGTGGTGGAGCAGCAAGCTCTTCCTCACAATGGCACTGTGTTCTGCCATTACTCGCCATTCCCCTGCAGAGGCAATCTTTTAGAGCTCTTTCCTTTCTTGTGTAATGAAATCACATCACTAATTTTGCCCTCCTGTTTCGTTTTCTCTCTCAGTGCCTGCAAGGCCTGGATTTTCTTCACTCGAACCACGTGATCCACCGAGATGTGAAGAGCAGCAACATCCTTCTCAGAACCGACGGCTCTGTCAAGCTGGGTCAGTGTATTCTTGGTCAGGTGCAGCATTCCAGGGATGTGGGCTGTGGGGCTGCTTTGAGTGACTGCCAGCTCCCCAAAAATGGTGCTGGTGGCAGTGCAGGGAACCCCCACTGAGCTGATGACACAGTTGCAACATGCACAGAGTATACAAGGAACAAGAAGTCAAGAGTGGCATTGCTCTGTGTGTGTCCCTTCCAGAGGGAGGGAGCTACAATGTAAAGCTTCAGAAAATGAAGGCTGGAGGTAGTCTAAAACTGGGGCTTTTTTTGAAGTGGTCAATTCCATACTTCCTTGTCTAAAGCCCTGAGGAAACAGAGCGGGACAGTTCTCCAGGAGACTCAACAGCACATTCTTAGACTGAGAGTGGGGAATTCTTTTGCTTGATTTCCTAACTTGAGCTGGCTTTCATGGTTTGTTTTTTTTCTCCACAGTTGACTCTGGCCCCTTTGCTCAGCTCAGCCCTGAGCAGAGTCGATGGAGCTCAGTGGCCAGCATTTCTGGGTGGATGGCGCCTGAAGTGGCGACAGGTCAACCATTGTGGCCCCAAAGTGGACATATGGTTTTTTGGAATCGTGGGCATCGAAATGGTGGAACGAGAAGTTCCTTACCGGAATAAACTCCTGTTTCGGTAAGGTGCAAATACTCACTGATCCTGCTTGTCTTTCTCACCTGTCCCATGGTCAGTGTGCCATTGGACAAAATCCCATTGCCATCTGCTGGCACCACTTCCACCAAGGTCCCCTTCTGAAAATGTCCCTGCAGCACATCAGCATCTGCTGTCGATTTGGTTGCATCAGAAGGGAAGAGGAAGTTCAGAGAACCTAACCAGTTCAGAAACCTGCCATTTTGCCTCCAGCCATGCCTGAAATTTTTCACTTGCTTTTGAAGCACTGTTGGAGCTCTGTCTCTGAAGAACAAGGAATTTTTCAGTGGAAGATTAGACATGTGGTAATATCCTTCAAAATGGAGATTAGACCTTCCCAGTTTCAATTTTATAGAAAAAGAAAAAGAGAAAAAGAAAATGGAAAAGGAAGAGGAAGAGAAAAGGGGAAAAGAAAAAAAGAAAAGTAAGAGAAAATGTAGAAGGGAGGAAAAGGAAGAGAAAATAAGAAGAAAAAAGAGGAAAAGGTGAAAAAAAGACAGAAAAAAGAAAAAGGAAAAGAAAAAATAATGAAAAGAAAAGGACATTTTAAAAAAACCCACCAAGAGGATTGCCCAAGCAAGTTCTGCTTGCTTTTTCCTTTCATTTACCACAGCACATCAATTTTCTTCCAAACTGTAGCATCCTTTTCCCATCCTGTGTGTCCCTTCAAACCTTTCAGGCTTTCAAATCATCCGTACATTGTTCAGCCATGCGTGTGGGTGGCCTGGATAAGTTTAGGATGTGTTTTTTCCTGACTGCAGTTAGAATTGTACACTAAACTCTTGGCTGTTTCTGGGTACTTTAACAAGTTGATGAGCTTGCAGCCAGGTGCCCGGGGCTGGGATCCAACGTGGGCGGTTGACGCCGGTGCTGTGTTCCTTTACCACAGGAGCAGGGCCATCCCTGGCTTGCACAGTTCTAAGGACAGTGAGGACTCCAGCTCCCCACCATGTGTCCTGAGCTCAGGTGCAGAGAGACAGGATAAAACCCTCTTTGTGAACATCTGGGGGTGTTGGAAAAGCGAAGGAATTTTTCCTCTGGGTTGAAGAAGAAGTAACAAAGTCTCTTTGGTCACCATCTATTTCAGGGCCACCAGCACAGAGCTGTTCACTATTGTGGTGGGCATTTGCATGGAGACTCCCAGGCCCTTCCATTGTTATTTCAATCTATTTTTTAGATGGATTCTGCATCTGCATTCTTTTTCAGAGGAGAAAAAAAAAAACCAAATGAGGACTTTTGTTTTCATGGAAGCTGTGCTAAAGGGACCAACAAGCACTGCAAGATTCCTTTCATGTAATAATCCTTGAAATAGTATGGATAGAACAAACTCCCCCTTCCAAATAGCCTGTCAGGCTGGTGGTGAATTCTCAGAGAGCAAAACGTGCTTTTTGCTGATGTAGTTCCCACTAACTAGGTCAGTCAATGAAATCAGCTGCCAAGGCAAGATCTGCTGAATGCTGGAAAAGCTGTGGCTGCATCGGGTTTGGGTTTTTGGTTGGAAAGGAAAGTCATCTCTGGGTCTCTCCAGGGCAGTTTCTGCAGAGTGGAGCTTAAACAATGGGATCTGAGAGAGCAGTTACAGATGGGAAAGAAGCAGCTGGAGCCTGGTGTTTCCTTTTTCCTGCAGCCTCAACTCCTGATAGCCATAGGAGGGAGACCAAAGCTGCGGCAGCCCAACGATTCTCGTCTTGCCTGCGTGATTTCCTGAGCTGCTGCCTGCGGACAGACGAGGCACGGCGCTGGTCTGCCAAGGATCTCCTGCAGGTAAAATGCAAAGGGGCTGCAGGTGAAAGAGTGTCTGAGGGATGGGCTCCTCCTCCAGTGAGGTGCAAGGCATCAGATGAGCCCCCTTCCTCCTCACCTCCACTCTGGTGCTGTTCAAATGAAAACAGTGAAGAATCCAGTCTGGGCTGGCTGGGCTGGCAGGGCCCTGTGAAGGGCATCTGGTCCAAGTGTCCTGCAATGAGCAGGGAGAGATCAGGTTGCTCAGAGCCCTTTCCCACCTGACCTGGAATACCTGCAGGCATGGGGCACCTACAAGCTCTTGGACAACCTGTGCCAGTGTGCACCATGCTCTGAGTAAACAAGTTCTTCCTTAGACCTAATCTTGATCACCCATTTTGTTTAAAATATTATCCCACATTCTATTGTTAACTGGCCTGATAAAAAAAGATTTCCTACTTCCTTAAAGCCACTCTGAAGTCTTGGAAAGTGGCAATAAAGTCTCCCTGGGGCCAGTTCTCCTCAAAGCTGAATAACTCCAGGTCTCTCTGCATTTCCTGAGAGGACAGGTGCTCTGTCCTCTGTTTCTGTCACCCTGTTTTGTAATTTGCTGGGGTGTTCCGTTTTATTGAATGGCAAAAGACTGAAGTAGAGCAATGCAGGGTACAGAGCCATGAAATGGTGGTGGAGGAACCAAGGAAGCCAGTCCTGGCAGAGCAGTCTGGAGAGATTTGGCTGTGGGCAGGAGGGGCTGTGGGGGGCTCACTGTGAGCCTCTGAGGGGCCCTGGTTTCTGCCCCCCAACCCCACCCTTAGAGGTTTCTGGCACGCAGACAGGGGCAGCTGAGAGGGACTTGTCCCAGCCCCATCTGCTGCCTGGCACGCTCAGGCAGAGGGGAACTGGCCCAGGCTTCCTGCCAGGCTGTGTGGCAGAAAGGAACTGCAGCAGCCAGCGCCACTCGGCTGGCCCTGCTGGGAAGGAAGGTGCCATCCAGCACAGGAGGGGCAGGGCATGGAAAGGTAGACACTGCTCTGTCTCCCTGTGGAAATTAGCACGGTGCCTGTCTCTCAAAGACAGGGACCTATGGGGGTCATTGGAGTTTCCTGAAAGGAAGAAACCCCAGGACAGAAAGCACCATGTCTAGAGCACTGGCAGGGCAAAAATCCCAGCTAGATGGAGAAACCAGAATAAGGGATAAGTGGGATTCTGGGCCAGGTTTGCCTGTGATGGCAAGGTGCCTGCACAGGATGACAGGGAGCAGATGTCCCCGTCACTCCTCTTTCTGGGTCTTTCTAAGTACCAGAGGAATCCTGATTGAGTCTGTGAAGCACTGAGCTTGGAAAGTCATGGTTCACTGTTTTTTTTTTTTTTTTCCTGTGGAAAGCATCCATTGTAACATCAGCCAAGCCAGCGTCCACCCTGGTACCACTCATCAACTCAGTGAAGAAGGAGAAGAAGAAGAAGACAAGAATCTAACAGTCAAGATATTTTTCCATAACCAAGTTAGAGTAGGATTGTAGAGTAGAACTCTAAAGTAGGATTATTGAGTTGTTTTGTAGTATGGGTTTATAGAGTAGGATTGGAATTAAATAAAGTTTCTGAAGCATCAACTCATTTGGAAGATTCCCCTCCTTCTGACCCCTTCAGAAAACTCAACATTTCCTTCTGAATTGCCAGGTGTTTTTTATTGGTGCTAAGACACGCTTATGGCTTCTTTGGTATGGTTTGTAAGTGGAGAAGGCTCTTCTTCATTCATCCTCTCCAGACCACACTGCCTTTGGAATACAGCCCACTGGTCCCTTTTGGCACTCTGGGGCACTTCTAGTTGAGGCAGAAATGGCAATGGCATTAGCAGGAAAAACCAAAGGGGGAGAGGGGAAGCCAAACCATCCTGTGCTGATGCAGGCCTTCAGCTGTGACTCCAGAGCACTTGGGTGCCTGCCACTTGGATTTGTATCCCTAAGTGCAATGTCTTTGGCTGGAGGAGAGCCTTGCTCAGCTGAGAAAGCAGCAAGATCAGAGGGGGTGCTCTGAAAGGTCTCCTGCGGTGCAGAGCTGTCAGCGACTGTGAGGTGAGAGCGGGCCCGGCCTTGCCCGGGCTGGAGCCGCAGCAGAGCCCCGGCAGAGCCCGGAGCAGCCTGAGCCTCGGCAGAGGCAGGCTGCCAGGAGGCCCTTGTAGCTGCAGGAGGCAGCAGCCCGGCCCTGCGTGCCTCTTCCTGGTGTCATGAATGTGGTGCCATATGTCAAGTTCAATAAACTGCAAGATTTAAACTTTAGCAGCAATTTTAATTGAGGTATAAAAAATATAAAATAATAATAAAATCAAATATAATGAAGTAGTTACAAATAGAAATTTGGCAGTGGTTCTGATAAAGCATAAGCAAAACCAAGCCAGGGTACGGTTGGAGGAGACCTCTCACCCTGCCGCACGTACAAAAGGCAAAAGAATCCAAGCACAACTTTTATACTGTATGCTAATACATATTCATCAATAGTTCCTGTAAATCTCCTCCCAGTTTTGATTCTTGAAGTCTACGTCACCATATTACACAGCGCATGTTCCCGTTGTGTCTGGGGGTCTTCTGGACTCTTCAGGGGTCTTCTTGGATGAAGGCCGATGGTCTTCCTGCTGTCCTCTGAATAACCTGGCAGGTTGCGCATGCACATGGAGCTTGGTGTTATATAAGTAAGCATTATGTTCCTGTTTTGGGTTCTCTATCTGGAATTATATCAACTGCTTTGTCTTCAAGGCTGTTCTTGCCTCAGAAGAAGTTGCCTGGACTTTTATTTGTCTCAATGTCGATTCCACTCTTGGAGGTTTTCCCCAACATTGTCCTTCCCAAGGCTGTTTGTGCTAAATATCTCAATACTCCATCCTGGATCTTATGAACATCTGCGAAATCTTTTTGTGATGCTAATGACATATCCTTTCCTTATTACTTTTTAACAAATATTTTCCAAAATATCAATATAGTTACAATTATTAGCACAAATCATCTTCATTTATCACATCTCTATCTGGCTGTGTTTGAAGGTAGAGGGTCAAAGCAAACTCCCTTGGTTCCTCCCTGAGCCCTGCCCAAGAGGAGGATGAAACCAGATGTGCCCGCACTAGAAGTTATGGTAGCTTGTTTATTCAACAGTATAAATCTGGGCCCTCTCACAGCAAAGTTGGCAGCCTGGCCTGAGGGTGGGCGAACCACATAGGAATTCCCCGTTACTGGGAGTGCTTCTCCAATCCCTTGGTGTGACAGGGCATCCCCAGCTGATGTGTGTGTCAGGACAATGGTCAAGTATTAGGGTAACTGGTGATGTGTCTTTCTTCATCCCTACAGGCAATCTTTTGTAGCAATAATTGGGTGCATTGCTTAGCTTATCCTTCTGTACTTCTTTGCTGCTTTGCCCTACAGGAAATGACACTTCTTCCTTAAGTTGGTGTGGGTGTCTTTGGTGCTGACCCTGCCAGCAAGCCATTCCCTTCAGAACTGGACTCGGTGGATCCTTCCAACACAGAACACTCTGTGATTCTGTGATCACTTCTACAAAGTTTGCTCAGAATGACTTTCAGCTAAAACACTTGAAATTATTTGCTGAAATTAGAGTTGGTAGATAGTTCTTGTTGGTAAACAATGGAGGGAGAGAACAGCTTCATGTGGTTTTTTTGGGGTGTTGCCCCAATTTTTGTGGGTTCCTCCCTCCATTTTGGGATATCGCACCTCCCTTTTGGGGGTCTCCACCCAGCGACTTTGCTTCCTCTCCTTCCACTTTGGGGCCCCCCTTTAATTGTGTGCACCCCATCCCCATGTTCCACACATGCCCAGCGTCCCCAGTGTGCACTGAATGGCCAGCAAGGGACTGGGGAATGCTGGGACCCACAGTGATGTCAGTCATCCCTCCTGGTTACACACAGGACTCCTCGGCCCTTTTTGGGCTGCCCTGGAGTGCCAAGGCCACGGTGAGGAAATGTCTTTGCTGCCATGCTGTGCAGATCTTGCTTGGCTCATTATGGCCTCATGTCCCCTGTGAAAAGAAGTGATACAGCACCAGCAACAATCTGTTTTCTCTTTCTAACTGGAAACAGCTATTCTGAAACAGTCCTACAACAGCATTTCAGTTTACATAACAACATTATGTTTTTTCTTACTCCATCATGTCACACGATTAATTTGGTTGAACTAAGTTTTTTTCCTAACCTCTTTCTGTGTTTGAAAAAAAAATGACCTTGTTATTAAGGACATACGTTTCCCTCCTAGCATCAGG
>NC_071570.1:72944856-73000296 GCF_026979565.1 Vidua chalybeata
CAAGAAAATGAGTTTATGTCAGAAAGGTGGCTGGCAGAGATTAGCCTGAGATTCCATTTCAAATGCAGCCCTTAGGAAGGTGCTGTCAGCAACATGCAGGCTCTTAAGTGGGTTTTTTTCTGATGTCCACTTCTCAGACTGGATGGGTCAAAACCAAAGGCTAGTTCTACTCCAGTGGATGGCTAGATTCATGGTCCATTTTCATGGATTTTCTGAAGATCACTGCCACAATGACCATTCTACTTCCTCTCAAGGATTCCTTTCCCCCCTCCAAGGGCTTCAGACACACTTGCAGCTCCTTGTTCAAGTGTTCGCCTCCCCCCACTGTGTCCTCTTTTTCCGTGCACAATCTTCAGGTCATGCCAAACCTGTAGCACCTTTGGTGGGGACAGTTCCTGTGCCTCACGCCAGCCTCGGGCTCTTCAGTTGCCACTCATTTGCCGGACGGTCTTTGCCGGCTGCCCGGTGAGATGTCAACACTTGCACCTCGAGTCAACAGAACAAGCAGTCAGAGACTACAGCTTGTCCCTGTCAGTCAAGAGTCACTGACTGTGAGGAAAGAAACAGATTTACAAGGGATACAGACAGCTTGTTTCAATCCTCCATCTGGGTCACCATATTCCCCTGTAAAAACACCTCAAGAAACAAGGAGAGCAGGAACAGGCCAGCAGGAATCGATTTGGATGACTGCTGGCCAAAAGGCCAAAGGACAAGTCCCACTGTCCAGGGCAGCAGTTGAGATTCAGCACACCAGGAAATGTCCTTCCAAGTGACTGTGATACACACTAGAGCAGGATGGCACTCAGAGGCATCACCCTGCTCCCTGCTGCTCTGCACTGGGAAGGCCAGAAGGGCAGAAACCACCAGTTTGGTGACTGCAGTGGCTATCCCTCTTTCACTCACTTGCTTTTGTAGAGCCTGAGGGAGGGGATTAAGTTTTTCTCTGATGATTTTCATTTCTTCCTCCTGCCTCTTCTCCCTTGCCATGATCTTAGCGTGAGCTTTCTGAAAGTCTGTGTCCAGCTGTTCCTTCAATTTCTCTATAATACGAGAGAGAGGATCTTTCACAAGTGGAGTGGCTGCCACTCTTTCAGTCACCTGGTTTGTTGATCGCCCCTCTGCTGATGGAGATTCATCTCCTCTTGAATTCTTCTTGTCTCTTCCTGGTTCCTCTTCTTCACTTCTGTGATGGCACTCTGAGCTTCGGGCAGCTCTGCTTGTGGCTCTGCCTTGATGTTCTGTACACACAAATGCAGAGCAAGTGACTGGGAGCTGCCATAAGGCTCAGCTTTTTCCTCTTGCAGCCTCAAAATCACATTTATTCAGCCACTTCTTTCTGCTTCCCAACCCACACCTGCTTCCAATGGAACCCTCTTGTCCCAGTGCTGATCCCTGCAGATTCCAAGGCTCTGTGCTTTCAGTGCCTCTGGGACTCCTGGCCTCCTCAGTCCCAAGAGCTCTGTTTTATGCCCCTCTTCCTGCCCTTTCCCTCTGACACCTGGCGAGTCTGGCTTACCTGGCCATTCTCCTGTGGCTCTTCCACCTGCTGCCTGAGCTGCTCTTCCTGCTCTCGGGCTCTCAGCTCTCCCTGAGTCTGGCATGGCATCTCTGATAAGGCAATCTGCTCCTGCTCTTTCTCTGGAAGGATCTGCACAGAAAGCAAGAGAAGATGGGTTTCAACTTTCCATACGACATTTGTGGGCCAAGACTCACGGGCTGATGGGCTCACACGTTCCCAGAGCACTGTGCTGCTGCTCTCCTGGGTCATTCTCTGCCCGTGGGGAGGCACAGATTCCAAAGTGACCCTGGCACTACAATCAGGGGCCATCTGGGGCTGAAGCTCCAACAGCCTCTCAGGCAGCTGACAGGGAAGGTGTGGCATTTCTCAGGGGTCTGGTGAGGGCCTCCCTCTGCTCCTGCCATGTCCTGTTTGTCTTTCAGTAGTGACTGACACCCAGCCCAGTCCCACAGCTCCATCCTGGCTCTGCAGGTGGCTTCCTGGGTGAGCTCACCCCTTTATGAGAGACACTTCTGGAGTTCATGTTCTCTTCACCACCTAAAACATGGAATTCTTCCACCTCTCTGGGACAGGCAGAAAATCAAAGAATTAACTGGGGGCTTCAGGAAGAAGAGGCCGGAGGAGGAAAACAGCTCTGAGGGGAAAAAAAAACACCATATCTGGAGGGGAAAACAGCTCTGCCTGCTCAGAATCAGTCAACAGAACGTGTCTCTAATCCTCTCCTGAAAGGGATGCTTTAAGTGAACTTTGCACCTCCAACTGCTTTGGACCAGAGCCAAGAAGATTCAATTATGCAAATGATAGATAGATTAGATAGATAGATAGATAGATAGATAGATAGATAGATAGATAGATAGAGAGAAAGATAGAACTCACTCTTATAATCTCTCGTTACTATAGTTTCTGTTGCTACACACACTTGGTAGCCATTGCCCTGATCAGCAGCAATCCTGAGATTGCTCTCCTATTGCTTCAATAAACCACACTCCCGGGGAATCTGGAGCATTTAGGTCCTTATGGAATGCAATCAGATCCAGAGCATTGCACTGGGAATGGCATTCTTGCAGCATCTGTGCTTGGCCAAGTGCTTCTCTTGGACTTGACAACACTGAGAGTGCTAAAGGGGCTGTAATCAGAAATAAAGCCGAGCCCCTCCCAGCTCCTCTGATCTCTGAGGACCAGCTGGAATGCAAGAGCATTGATTTCCTGCTCAATTTCCAAACACCACATTTACTGATTCCCTGGGCTGCATAAAAGCAGAGGTACTGTCAATATGAACGCGAAGTGAAAGGCCCTATTGACTGGCCTGGCACCAGAACAGCTCCTTCTGCACCAAGCTCGCAGCCCCAGACAATGTGTTCTCATGCAAAAATAATGCATCCTCCAGAAATGTCACCTTACAAAAGAAAAACCTAGCAGAATCATGACAAGTGATAGAAAAGGGCAGAAAAGATGGAGGAAAACCACCTGGCCTTGCTGAAAAATGAGAACCTGAAAAGGAAATCTCCTCCTAACAAAGGAAGAAACCACAAGATGAAAGAGTCACCAAAAAAAGAGTCAAAAGCACTTCGATGCTGTGAGACGATATTTGAAGAAGAAATAGCATTTGTAGTGAGCACTGTCCCATATGGATCTATGGAAGTGTGCCTGAAGGGCCCTGACGAGCCTCCCGTTGTCCAGGCTAAAGCTCCCTCAGCACCTCCTCCTTGGCCTTGCACTCCACAGCCTTCCCCAGCTCCCGTGTCCTCCTCTGCACACGCTCCAGCCCCTCAAGGACTTTCTGCTTCACAGGGGCCCACAACTGGGCACAGCACTCCCAGCTGTGGCCGCAGCGCTGCCCAGCCCAGGGGGACGCTCCCTGCCCTGCTCCTGCTGCCCCACTCTTGCTGACACAGGCCAGGACGCCCTTGGCCTTCTTGGCTCCCTGGCCACGCGCTGGCCCACCTTCAGCTGCTCTTGACCGGCACCCCTGAGTCCTTTGGGCCCACGCAGCTCCCCCACCACAAAGTTGCCCCTTTGACTTCAAAGACAGCAGCCACAATTCCAAGATGTCCTTCCTCTTCTCAGCAACACAAGACAGCAGTCAAGGACTTGCAGCTTCACCCCCACCCGAGGCACTCATGCCATTTCCAAAGCTGCAGGCTTCATCCCAAAACGCATCCACAGCAACTTGCCCCTTCTGCTTTTTGCCTGGCAAGAAACCTTCCCTACAAGGCACTTGCTTCCTTTGGCCTCACCCCACAAGAATGGCCTAGCCCAGCTTCATGGACAACGCAATCATCTCCTTGCCGCTTATCAAAAGCCAAAAGAGACTGTACAAGTGCAGAACTGCTGCAGAAAACTGCAGAACACTTCCACAAGCCAAACACACCTTTGCACAAAGGGAAAACAACCAAAGAAAGCCCTGTGACCTCCAGCACGAGCACCTGCGCCCTTGGCCACGGCCCTGCAGAAGCCCAGAGACAGAGCTTCACTGAGCCAAGCAGGCAGAAGCTGAGCCGCAGCCCCCAGCTCTTGGGTGCCTCAAGGTGACAGGCCAAAGGCCAATTTCTAGCTGTCCCTGCCTGCAGGAAATGGCCGCGTCCTGCGGGATTCCAGCACTCAGCATCCTCAGCCAGCAACAGCAAGTGCTGGCTGCTCAGAAACTTGCAGCTCTGCCTTGCACTAAAGACAGCACCACCCACAACTGGCACTTACTCTCTTGGAGCCATCAGGCTCTGCTGTGACCACAGCCGCAGGCTCGTGGTCCTCTTGCTCCTTTTGCTCCTCTTTGGCTTCTTCTCCAGGAGCAGAGGGAGCCGGGGCAGAGACTGCTGCTGCTTCTGTCATCTGTGGCAAGAGAGAAACATGAGGGACAGGCCGTTACCTATCGTTTAGAACCTCCTTTCTCCTCGCATCTACAACCACCTCTTTGAAGGAGAAATCATCAGCATTCTTAGCAATGGCATTCTAAGTCACTCCGGCCAGATTAAAATGGGCTAATTCAACAGAACTCTCTTTGCCTAGGAATTTGATATTCCTCCATGGCTGCTATCTGCAAGGCACAGTGCCTCTGCACAAGGGAGCTTTTAGCTCTTGAAAGCTGTGAAATGGAAAAGTAGGAAATAGCCAGCAAGGCCTTTGCTAGTGCTGCGGCAGACATGGAAAAGTAAAAGTGGATCAGAATCCCATCCGGTGCAGGAAAAGGGCAGGAAAGCTTGTGCAGAAGCATCTTTGCTTGCTGGGAAGAGAGAAAATCAGCAGGGCTTCTCCTCCTAGCAAGCCAAGAAACCACAAATTGGAAGTGTCACCTCCTCAGATGGCTAAAGCACTTGGATGCAGAGCGGGGAGGTTTGGCAGGGAAGCAGGCCTTGGGGTGAGCGCTGTCCTCTATGGATCTATGGAAGTGTGCCTGAAGGGCCCTGACGAGCCTCCCGTTGTCCAGGCTAAAGCTCCCTCAGCACCTCCTCCTTGGCCTTGCACTCCACAGCCTTCCCCAGCTCCCGTGTCCTCCTCTGCACACGCTCCAGCCCCTCAAGGACTTTCTGCTTCACAGGGGCCCACAACTGGGCACAGCACTCCCAGCTGTGGCCGCAGCGCTGCCCAGCCCAGGGGGACGCTCCCTGCCCTGCTCCTGCTGCCCCACTCTTGCTGACACAGGCCAGGACGCCCTTGGCCTTCTTGGCTCCCTGGCCACGTGCTGGCCCACCTTCAGCTGCTCTTGACCGGCACCCCTGAGTCCTTTGGGCCCACGCAGCTCCCCCACCACAAAGTTGCCCCTTTGACTTCAAAGACAGCAGCCACAATTCCAAGATGTCCTTCCTCTTCTCAGCAACACAAGACAGCAGTCAAGGACTTGCAGCTTCACCCCCACCCGAGGCACTCATGCCATTTCCAAAGCTGCAGGCTTCATCCCAAAACGCATCCACAGCAACTTGCCCCTTCTGCTTTTTTCCTGGCAAGAAACCTTCCCTACAAGGCACTTGCTTCCTTTGGCCTCACCCCACAAGAATGGCCTAGCCCAGCTTCATGGACAACGCAATCATCTCCTTGCCGCTTATCAAAAGCCAAAAGAGACTGTACAAGTGCAGAACTGCTGCAGAAAACTGCAGAACACTTCCACAAGCCAAACACATATTTGCACAAAGGCAAAAGATCTAAAGAAAGCCCTGTGACCTCCAGCACGAGCACCTGCGCCCTTGGCCACGGCCCTGCAGAAGCCCAGAGACAGAGCTTCACTGAGCCAAGCAGGCAGAAGCTGAGCCGCAGCCCCAGCTCTTGGGTGCCTCAAGGTGACAGGCCAAAGGCCAATTTCTAGCTGTCCCTGCCTGCAGGAAATGGCCGCGTCCTGCGGGATTCCAGCACTCAGCATCCTCAGCCAGCAACAGCAAGTGCTGGCTGCTCAGAAACTTGCAGCTCTGCCTTGCACTAAAGACAGCACCACCCACAACTGGCACTTACTCTCTTGGAGCCATCAGGCTCTGCTGTGACCACAGCCGCAGGCTCGTGGTCCTCTTGCTCCTTTTGCTCCTCTTTGGCTTCTTCTCCAGGAGCAGAGGGAGCCGGGGCAGAGACTGCTGCTGCTTCTGTCATCTGTGGCAAGAGAGAAACATGAGGGACAGGCCGTTACCTATCGTTTAGAACCTCCTTTCTCCTCGCATCTACAACCACCTCTTTGAAGGAGAAATCATCAGCATTCTTAGCAATGGCATTCTAAGTCACTCCGGCCAGATTAAAATGGGCTAATTCAACAGAACTCTCTTTGCCTAGGAATTTGATATTCCTCCATGGCTGCTATCTGCAAGGCACAGTGCCTCTGCACAAGGGAGCTTTTAGCTCTTGAAAGCTGTGAAATGGAAAAGTAGGAAATAGCCAGCAAGGCCTTTGCTAGTGCTGCGGCAGACATGGAAAAGTAAAAGTGGATCAGAATCCCATTCGGTGCAGGAAAAGGGCAGGAAAGCTTGTGCAGAAGCATCTTTGCTTGCTGGGAAGAGAGAAAATCAGCAGGGCTTCTCCTCCTAGCAAGCCAAGAAACCACAAATTGGAAGCGTCACCTCCTCAGATGGCTAAAGCACTTGGATGCAGAGAGGGGAGGTTTGGCAGGGAAGCAGGCCTTGGGGTGAGCGCTGTCCTCTATGGATCTATGGAAGTGTGCCTGAAGGGCCCTGACGAGCCTCCCGTTGTCCAGGCTAAAGCTCCCTCAGCACCTCCTCCTTGGCCTTGCACTCCACAGCCTTCCCCAGCTCCCGTGTCCTCCTCTGCACACGCTCCAGCCCCTCAAGGACTTTCTGCTTCACAGGGGCCCACAACTGGGCACAGCACTCCCAGCTGTGGCCGCAGCGCTGCCCAGCCCAGGGGGACGCTCCCTGCCCTGCTCCTGCTGCCCCACTCTTGCTGACACAGGCCAGGACGCCCTTGGCCTTCTTGGCTCCCTGGCCACGTGCTGGCCCACCTTCAGCTGCTCTTGACCGGCACCCCTGGGTCCTTTGGGCCCACGCAGCTCCCCCACCACAAAGTTGCCCCTTTGACTTCAAAGACAGCAGCCACAATTCCAAGATGTCCTTCCTCTTCTCAGCAACACAAGACAGCAGTCAAGGACTTGCAGCTTCACCCCCACCCGAGGCACTCATGCCATTTCCAAAGCTGCAGGCTTCATCCCAAAACGCATCCACAGCAACTTGCCCCTTCTGCTTTTTTCCTGGCAAGAAGCCTTCCCTACAAGGCACTTGCTTCCTTTGGCCTCACCCCACAAGAATGGCCTAGCCCAGCTTCATGGACAACGCAATCATCTCCTTGCCGCTTATCAAAAGCCAAAAGAGACTGTACAAGTGCAGAACTGCTGCAGAAAACTGCAGAACACTTCCACAAGCCAAACACACCTTTGCACAAAGGGAAAACAACCAAAGAAAGCCCTGTGACCTCCAGCACGAGCACCTGCGCCCTTGGCCACGGCCCTGCAGAAGCCCAGAGACAGAGCTTCACTGAGCCAAGCAGGCAGAAGCTGAGCCGCAGCCCCCAGCTCTTGGGTGCCTCAAGGTGACAGGCCAAAGGCCAATTTCTAGCTGTCCCTGCCTGCAGGAAATGGCCGCGTCCTGCGGGATTCCAGCACTCAGCATCCTCAGCCAGCAACAGCAAGTGCTGGCTGCTCAGAAACTTGCAGCTCTGCCTTGCACTAAAGACAGCACCACCCACAACTGGCACTTACTCTCTTGGAGCCATCAGGCTCTGCTGTGACCACAGCCGCAGGCTCGTGGTCCTCTTGCTCCTTTTGCTCCTCTTTGGCTTCTTCTCCAGGAGCAGAGGGAGCCGGGGCAGAGACTGCTGCTGCTTCTGTCATCTGTGGCAAGAGAGAAACATGAGGGACAGGCCGTTACCTATCGTTTAGAACCTCCTTTCTCCTCGCATCTACAACCACCTCTTGAAGGAGAAATCATCAGCATTCTTAGCAATGGCATTCTAAGTCACTCCGGCCAGATTAAAATGGGCTAATTCAAGAGAACTCTCTTTGCCTAGGAATTTGATATTCCTCCATGGCTGCTATCTGCAAGGCACAGTGCCTCTGCACAAGGGAGCTTTTAGCTCTTGAAAGCTGTGAAATGGAAAAGTAGGAAATAGCCAGCAAGGCCTTTGCTAGTGCTGCGGCAGACATGGAAAAGTAAAAGTGGATCAGAATCCCATTCGGTGCAGGAAAAGGGCAGGAAAGCTTGTGCAGAAGCATCTTTGCTTGCTGGGAAGAGAGAAAATCAGCAGGGCTTCTCCTCCTAGCAAGCCAAGAAACCACAAATTGGAAGTGTCACCTCCTCAGATGGCTAAAGCACTTGGATGCAGAGAGGGGAGGTTTGGCAGGGAAGCAGGCCTTGGGGTGAGCGCTGTCCTCTATGGATCTATGGAAGTGTGCCTGAAGGGCCCTGACGAGCCTCCCGTTGTCCAGGCTAAAGCTCCCTCAGCACCTCCTCCTTGGCCTTGCACTCCACAGCCTTCCCCAGCTCCCGTGTCCTCCTCTGCACACGCTCCAGCCCCTCAAGGACTTTCTGCTCACAGGGGCCCACAACTGGGCACATCACTCCCAGCTGTGGCCGCAGCGCTGCCCAGCCCAGGGGGTCGCTCCCTGCCCTGCTCCTGCTGCCCCACTCTTGCTGACACAGGCCAGGACGCCTTGGCCTTCTTGGCTCCCTGGCCACGTGCTGGCCCACCTTCAGCTGCTCTTGACCGGCACCCCTGAGTCCTTTGGGCCCACGCAGCTCCCCCACCACAAAGTTGCCCCTTTGACTTCAAAGACAGCAGCCACAATTCCAAGATGTCCTTCCTCTTCTCAGCAACACAAGACAGCAGTCAAGGACTTGCAGCTTCACCCCCACCCGAGGCACTCATGCCATTTCCAAAGCTGCAGGCTTCATCCCAAAACGCATCCACAGCAACTTGCCCCTTCTGCTTTTTTCCTGGCAAGAAACCTTCCCTACAAGGCACTTGCTTCCTTTGGCCTCACCCCACAAGAATGGCCTAGCCCAGCTTCATGGACAACGCAATCATCTCCTTGCCGCTTATCAAAAGCCAAAAGAGACTGTACAAGTGCAGAACTGCTGCAGAAAACTGCAGAACACTTCCACAAGCCAAACACACCTTTGCACAAGGGAAAACAACCAAAGAAAGCCCTGTGACCTCCAGCACGAGCACCTGCGCCCTTGGCCACGGCCCTGCAGAAGCCCAGAGACAGAGCTTCACTGAGCCAAGCAGGCAGAAGCTGAGCCGCAGCCCCCAGCTCTTGGGTGCCTCAAGGTGACAGGCCAAAGGCCAATTTCTAGCTGTCCCTGCCTGCAGGAAATGGCCGCCTCCTGCGGGATTCCAGCACTCAGCATCCTCAGCCAGCAACAGCAAGTGCTGGCTGCTCAGAAACTTGCAGCTCTGCCTTGCACTAAAGACAGCACCACCCACAACTGGCACTTACTCTCTTGGAGCCATCAGGCTCTGCTGTGACCACAGCCGCAGGCTCGTGGTCCTCTTGCTCCTTTTGCTCCTCTTTGGCTTCTTCTCCAGGAGCAGAGGGAGCCGGGGCAGAGACTGCTGCTGCTTCTGTCATCTGTGGCAAGAGAGAAACATGAGGGACAGGCCGTTACCTATCGTTTAGAACCTCCTTTCTCCTCGCATCTACAACCACCTCTTTGAAGGAGAAATCATCAGCATTCTTAGCAATGGCATTCTAAGTCACTCCGGCCAGATTAAAGTGGGCTAATTCAAGAGAACTCTCTTTGCCTAGGAATTTGATAGTCCTCCATGGCTGCTATCTGCAAGGCACAGTGCCTCTGCACAAGGGAGCTTTTAGCTCTTGAAAGCTGTGAAATGGAAAAGTAGGAAATAGCCAGCAAGGCCTTTGCTAGTGCTGCGGCAGACATGGAAAAGTAAAAGTGGATCAGAATCCCATTCGGTGCAGGAAAAGGGCAGGAAAGCTTGTGCAGAAGCATCTTTGCTTGCTGGGAAGAGAGAAAATCAGCAGGGCTTCTCCTCCTAGCAAGCCAAGAAACCACAAATTGGAAGTGTCACCTCCTCAGATGGCTAAAGCACTTGGATGCAGAGAGGGGAGGTTTGGCAGGGAAGCAGGCCTTGGGGTGAGCGCTGTCCTCTATGGATCTATGGAAGTGTGCCTGAAGGGCCCTGACGAGCCTCCCGTTGTCCAGGCTAAAGCTCCCTCAGCACCTCCTCCTTGGCCTTGCACTCCACAGCCTTCCCCAGCTCCCGTGTCCTCCTCTGCACACGCTCCAGCCCCTCAAGGACTTTCTGCTCACAGGGGCCCACAACTGGGCACAGCACTCCCAGCTGTGGCCGCAGCGCTGCCCAGCCCAGGGGGACGCTCCCTGCCCTGCTCCTGCTGCCCCACTCTTGCTGACACAGGCCAGGACGCCCTTGGCCTTCTTGGCTCCCTGGCCACGCGCTGGCCCACCTTCAGCTGCTCTTGACCGGCACCCCTGAGTCCTTTGGGCCCACGCAGCTCCCCCACCACAAACTTGCCCCTTTGACTTCAAAGACAGCAGCCACAATTCCAAGATGTCCTTCCTCTTCTCAGCAACACAAGACAGCAGTCAAGGACTTGCAGCTTCACCCCCACCCGAGGCACTCATGCCATTTCCAAAGCTGCAGGCTTCATCCCAAAACGCATCCACAGCAACTTGCCCCTTCTGCTTTTTGCCTGGCAAGAAACCTTCCCTACAAGGCACTTGCTTCCTTTGGCCTCACCCCACAAGAATGGCCTAGCCCAGCTTCATGGACAACGCAATCATCTCCTTGCCGCTTATCAAAAGCCAAAAGAGACTGTACAAGTGAAGAACTGCTGCAGAAAACTGCAGAACACTTCCACAAGCCAAACACACCTTTGCACAAAGGGAAAACAACCAAAGAAAGCCCTGTGACCTCCAGCACGAGCACCTGCGCCCTTGGCCACGGCCCTGCAGAAGCCCAGAGACAGAGCTTCACTGAGCCAAGCAGGCAGAAGCTGAGCCGCAGCCCCCAGCTCTTGGGTGCCTCAAGGTGACAGGCCAAAGGCCAATTTCTAGCTGTCCCTGCCTGCAGGAAATGGCCGCGTCCTGCGGGATTCCAGCACTCAGCATCCTCAGCCAGCAACAGCAAGTGCTGGCTGCTCAGAAACTTGCAGCTCTGCCTTGCACTAAAGACAGCACCACCCACAACTGGCACTTACTCTCTTGGAACCATCAGGCTCTGCTGTGACCACAGCCGCAGGCTCGTGGTCCTCTTGCTCCTTTTGCTCCTCTTTGGCTTCTTCTCCAGGAGCAGAGGGAGCCGGGGCAGAGACTGCTGCTGCTTCTGTCATCTGTGGCAAGAGAGAAACATGAGGGACAGGCCGTTACCTATCGTTTAGAACCTCCTTTCTCCTCGCATCTACAACCACCTCTTTGAAGGAGAAATCATCAGCATTCTTAGCAATGGCATTCTAAGTCACTCCGGCCAGATTAAAATGGGCTAATTCAACAGAACTCTCTTTGCCTAGGAATTTGATAGTCCTCCATGGCTGCTATCTGCAAGGCACAGTGCCTCTGCACAAGGGAGCTTTTAGCTCTTGAAAGCTGTGAAATGGAAAAGTAGGAAATAGCCAGCAAGGCCTTTGCTAGTGCTGCGGCAGACATGGAAAAGTAAAAGTGGATCAGAATCCCATCCGGTGCAGGAAAAGGGCAGGAAAGCTTGTGCAGAAGCATCTTTGCTTGCTGGGAAGAGAGAAAATCAGCAGGGCTTCTCCTCCTAGCAAGCCAAGAAACCACAAATTGGAAGCGTCACCTCCTCAGATGGCTAAAGCACTTGGATGCAGAGAGGGGAGGTTTGGCAGGGAAGCAGGCCTTGGGGTGAGCGCTGTCCTCTATGGATCTATGGAAGTGTGCCTGAAGGGCCCTGACGAGCCTCCCGTTGTCCAGGCTAAAGCTCCCTCAGCACCTCCTCCTTGGCCTTGCACTCCACAGCCTTCCCCAGCTCCCGTGTCCTCCTCTGCACACGCTCCAGCCCCTCAAGGACTTTCTGCTTCACAGGGGCCCACAACTGGGCACAGCACTCCCAGCTGTGGCCGCAGCGCTGCCCAGCCCAGGGGGACGCTCCCTGCCCTGCTCCTGCTGCCCCACTCTTGCTGACACAGGCCAGGACGCCCTTGGCCTTCTTGGCTCCCTGGCCACGCGCTGGCCCACCTTCAGCTGCTCTTGACCGGCACCCCTGGGTCCTTTGGGCCCACGCAGCTCCCCCACCACAAACTTGCCCCTTTGACTTCAAAGACAGCAGCCACAATTCCAAGATGTCCTTCCTCTTCTCAGCAACACAAGACAGCAGTCAAGGACTTGCAGCTTCACCCCCACCCGAGGCACTCATGCCATTTCCAAAGCTGCAGGCTTCATCCCAAAACGCATCCACAGCAACTTGCCCCTTCTGCTTTTTGCCTGGCAAGAAGCCTTCCCTACAAGGCACTTGCTTCCTTTGGCCTCACCCCACAAGAATGGCCTAGCCCAGCTTCATGGACAACGCAATCATCTCCTTGCCGCTTATCAAAAGCCAAAAGAGACTGTACAAGTGAAGAACTGCTGCAGAAAACTGCAGAACACTTCCACAAGCCAAACACACCTTTGCACAAAGGGAAAACAACCAAAGAAAGCCCTGTGACCTCCAGCACGAGCACCTGCGCCCTTGGCCACGGCCCTGCAGAAGCCCAGAGACAGAGCTTCACTGAGCCAAGCAGGCAGAAGCTGAGCCGCAGCCCCCAGCTCTTGGGTGCCTCAAGGTGACAGGCCAAAGGCCAATTTCTAGCTGTCCCTGCCTGCAGGAAATGGCCGCGTCCTGCGGGATTCCAGCACTCAGCATCCTCAGCCAGCAACAGCAAGTGCTGGCTGCTCAGAAACTTGCAGCTCTGCCTTGCACTAAAGACAGCACCACCCACAACTGGCACTTACTCTCTTGGAACCATCAGGCTCTGCTGTGACCACAGCTGCAGGCTCGTGGTCCTCTTGCTCCTTTTGCTCCTCTTTGGCTTCTTCTCCAGGAGCAGAGGGAGCCGGGGCAGAGACTGCTGCTGCTTCTGTCATCTGTGGCAAGAGAGAAACATGAGGGACAGGCCGTTACCTATCGTTTAGAACCTCCTTTCTCCTCGCATCTACAACCACCTCTTTGAAGGAGAAATCATCAGCATTCTTAGCAATGGCATTCTAAGTCACTCCGGCCAGATTAAAATGGGCTAATTCAACAGAACTCTCTTTGCCTAGGAATTTGATAGTCCTCCCTGGCTGCTATCTGCAAGGCACAGTGCCTCTGCACAAGGGAGCTTTTAGCTCTTGAAAGCTGTGAAATGGAAAAGTAGGAAATAGCCAGCAAGGCCTTTGCTAGTGCTGCGGCAGACATGGAAAAGTAAAAGTGGATCAGAATCCCATTCGGTGCAGGAAAAGGGCAGGAAAGCTTGTGCAGAAGCATCTTTGCTTGCTGGGAAGAGAGAAAATCAGCAGGGCTTCTCCTCCTAGCAAGCCAAGAAACCACAAATTGGAAGCGTCACCTCCTCAGATGGCTAAAGCACTTGGATGCAGAGCGGGGAGGTTTGGCAGGGAAGCAGGCCTTGGGGTGAGCGCTGTCCTCTATGGATCTATGGAAGTGTGCCTGAAGGGCCCTGACGAGCCTCCCGTTGTCCAGGCTAAAGCTCCCTCAGCACCTCCTCCTTGGCCTTGCACTCCACAGCCTTCCCCAGCTCCCGTGTCCTCCTCTGCACACGCTCCAGCCCCTCAAGGACTTTCTGCTTCACAGGGGCCCACAACTGGGCACAGCACTCCCAGCTGTGGCCGCAGCGCTGCCCAGCCCAGGGGGACGCTCCCTGCCCTGCTCCTGCTGCCCCACTCTTGCTGACACAGGCCAGGACGCCCTTGGCCTTCTTGGCTCCCTGGCCACGCGCTGGCCCACCTTCAGCTGCTCTTGACCGGCACCCCTGGGTCCTTTGGGCCCACGCAGCTCCCCCACCACAAACTTGCCCCTTTGACTTCAAAGACAGCAGCCACAATTCCAAGATGTCCTTCCTCTTCTCAGCAACACAAGACAGCAGTCAAGGACTTGCAGCTTCACCCCCACCCGAGGCACTCATGCCATTTCCAAAGCTGCAGGCTTCATCCCAAAACGCATCCACAGCAACTTGCCCCTTCTGCTTTTTGCCTGGCAAGAAGCCTTCCCTACAAGGCACTTGCTTCCTTTGGCCTCACCCCACAAGAATGGCCTAGCCCAGCTTCATGGACAACGCAATCATCTCCTTGCCGCTTATCAAAAGCCAAAAGAGACTGTACAAGTGAAGAACTGCTGCAGAAAACTGCAGAACACTTCCACAAGCCAAACACACCTTTGCACAAAGGGAAAACAACCAAAGAAAGCCCTGTGACCTCCAGCACGAGCACCTGCGCCCTTGGCCACGGCCCTGCAGAAGCCCAGAGACAGAGCTTCACTGAGCCAAGCAGGCAGAAGCTGAGCCGCAGCCCCCAGCTCTTGGGTGCCTCAAGGTGACAGGCCAAAGGCCAATTTCTAGCTGTCCCTGCCTGCAGGAAATGGCCGCGTCCTGCGGGATTCCAGCACTCAGCATCCTCAGCCAGCAACAGCAAGTGCTGGCTGCTCAGAAACTTGCAGCTCTGCCTTGCACTAAAGACAGCACCACCCACAACTGGCACTTACTCTCTTGGAACCATCAGGCTCTGCTGTGACCACAGCTGCAGGCTCGTGGTCCTCTTGCTCCTTTTGCTCCTCTTTGGCTTCTTCTCCAGGAGCAGAGGGAGCCGGGGCAGAGACTGCTGCTGCTTCTGTCATCTGTGGCAAGAGAGAAACATGAGGGACAGGCCGTTACCTATCGTTTAGAACCTCCTTTCTCCTCGCATCTACAACCACCTCTTTGAAGGAGAAATCATCAGCATTCTTAGCAATGGCATTCTAAGTCACTCCGGCCAGATTAAAATGGGCTAATTCAAGAGAACTCTCTTTGCCTAGGAATTTGATAGTCCTCCCTGGCTGCTATCTGCAAGGCACAGTGCCTCTGCACAAGGGAGCTTTTAGCTCTTGAAAGCTGTGAAATGGAAAAGTAGGAAATAGCCAGCAAGGCCTTTGCTAGTGCTGCGGCAGACATGGAAAAGTAAAAGTGGATCAGAATCCCATTCGGTGCAGGAAAAGGGCAGGAAAGCTTGTGCAGAAGCATCTTTGCTTGCTGGGAAGAGAGAAAATCAGCAGGGCTTCTCCTCCTAGCAAGCCAAGAAACCACAAATTGGAAGTGTCACCTCCTCAGATGGCTAAAGCACTTGGATGCAGAGCGGGGAGGTTTGGCAGGGAAGCAGGCCTTGGGGTGAGCGCTGTCCTCTATGGATCTATGGAAGTGTGCCTGAAGGGCCCTGACGAGCCTCCCGTTGTCCAGGCTAAAGCTCCCTCAGCACCTCCTCCTTGGCCTTGCACTCCACAGCCTTCCCCAGCTCCCGTGTCCTCCTCTGCACACGCTCCAGCCCCTCAAGGACTTTCTGCTTCACAGGGGCCCACAACTGGGCACAGCACTCCCAGCTGTGGCCGCAGCGCTGCCCAGCCCAGGGGGACGCTCCCTGCCCTGCTCCTGCTGCCCCACTCTTGCTGACACAGGCCAGGACGCCCTTGGCCTTCTTGGCTCCCTGGCCACGCGCTGGCCCACCTTCAGCTGCTCTTGACCGGCACCCCTGGGTCCTTTGGGCCCACGCAGCTCCCCCACCACAAACTTGCCCCTTTGACTTCAAAGACAGCAGCCACAATTCCAAGATGTCCTTCCTCTTCTCAGCAACACAAGACAGCAGTCAAGGACTTGCAGCTTCACCCCCACCCGAGGCACTCATGCCATTTCCAAAGCTGCAGGCTTCATCCCAAAACGCATCCACAGCAACTTGCCCCTTCTGCTTTTTGCCTGGCAAGAAGCCTTCCCTACAAGGCACTTGCTTCCTTTGGCCTCACCCCACAAGAATGGCCTAGCCCAGCTTCATGGACAACGCAATCATCTCCTTGCCGCTTATCAAAAGCCAAAAGAGACTGTACAAGTGAAGAACTGCTGCAGAAAACTGCAGAACACTTCCACAAGCCAAACACACCTTTGCACAAAGGGAAAACAACCAAAGAAAGCCCTGTGACCTCCAGCACGAGCACCTGCGCCCTTGGCCACGGCCCTGCAGAAGCCCAGAGACAGAGCTTCACTGAGCCAAGCAGGCAGAAGCTGAGCCGCAGCCCCCAGCTCTTGGGTGCCTCAAGGTGACAGGCCAAAGGCCAATTTCTAGCTGTCCCTGCCTGCAGGAAATGGCCGCGTCCTGCGGGATTCCAGCACTCAGCATCCTCAGCCAGCAACAGCAAGTGCTGGCTGCTCAGAAACTTGCAGCTCTGCCTTGCACTAAAGACAGCACCACCCACAACTGGCACTTACTCTCTTGGAGCCATCAGGCTCTGCTGTGACCACAGCTGCAGGCTCGTGGTCCTCTTGCTCCTTTTGCTCCTCTTTGGCTTCTTCTCCAGGAGCAGAGGGAGCCGGGGCAGAGACTGCTGCTGCTTCTGTCATCTGTGGCAAGAGAGAAACATGAGGGACAGGCCGTTACCTATCGTTTAGAACCTCCTTTCTCCTCGCATCTACAACCACCTCTTTGAAGGAGAAATCATCAGCATTCTTAGCAATGGCATTCTAAGTCACTCCGGCCAGATTAAAATGGGCTAATTCAAGAGAACTCTCTTTGCCTAGGAATTTGATAGTCCTCCCTGGCTGCTATCTGCAAGGCACAGTGCCTCTGCACAAGGGAGCTTTTAGCTCTTGAAAGCTGTGAAATGGAAAAGTAGGAAATAGCCAGCAAGGCCTTTGCTAGTGCTGCGGCAGACATGGAAAAGTAAAAGTGGATCAGAATCCCATTCGGTGCAGGAAAAGGGCAGGAAAGCTTGTGCAGAAGCATCTTTGCTTGCTGGGAAGAGAGAAAATCAGCAGGGCTTCTCCTCCTAGCAAGCCAAGAAACCACAAATTGGAAGTGTCACCTCCTCAGATGGCTAAAGCACTTGGATGCAGAGCGGGGAGGTTTGGCAGGGAAGCAGGCCTTGGGGTGAGCGCTGTCCTCTATGGATCTATGGAAGTGTGCCTGAAGGGCCCTGACGAGCCTCCCGTTGTCCAGGCTAAAGCTCCCTCAGCACCTCCTCCTTGGCCTTGCACTCCACAGCCTTCCCCAGCTCCCGTGTCCTCCTCTGCACACGCTCCAGCCCCTCAAGGACTTTCTGCTTCACAGGGGCCCACAACTGGGCACAGCACTCCCAGCTGTGGCCGCAGCGCTGCCCAGCCCAGGGGGACGCTCCCTGCCCTGCTCCTGCTGCCCCACTCTTGCTGACACAGGCCAGGACGCCCTTGGCCTTCTTGGCTCCCTGGCCACGCGCTGGCCCACCTTCAGCTGCTCTTGACCGGCACCCCTGGGTCCTTTGGGCCCACGCAGCTCCCCCACCACAAACTTGCCCCTTTGACTTCAAAGACAGCAGCCACAATTCCAAGATGTCCTTCCTCTTCTCAGCAACACAAGACAGCAGTCAAGGACTTGCAGCTTCACCCCCACCCGAGGCACTCATGCCATTTCCAAAGCTGCAGGCTTCATCCCAAAACGCATCCACAGCAACTTGCCCCTTCTGCTTTTTGCCTGGCAAGAAGCCTTCCCTACAAGGCACTTGCTTCCTTTGGCCTCACCCCACAAGAATGGCCTAGCCCAGCTTCATGGACAACGCAATCATCTCCTTGCCGCTTATCAAAAGCCAAAAGAGACTGTACAAGTGAAGAACTGCTGCAGAAAACTGCAGAACACTTCCACAAGCCAAACACACCTTTGCACAAAGGGAAAACAACCAAAGAAAGCCCTGTGACCTCCAGCACGAGCACCTGCGCCCTTGGCCACGGCCCTGCAGAAGCCCAGAGACAGAGCTTCACTGAGCCAAGCAGGCAGAAGCTGAGCCGCAGCCCCCAGCTCTTGGGTGCCTCAAGGTGACAGGCCAAAGGCCAATTTCTAGCTGTCCCTGCCTGCAGGAAATGGCCGCGTCCTGCGGGATTCCAGCACTCAGCATCCTCAGCCAGCAACAGCAAGTGCTGGCTGCTCAGAAACTTGCAGCTCTGCCTTGCACTAAAGACAGCACCACCCACAACTGGCACTTACTCTCTTGGAACCATCAGGCTCTGCTGTGACCACAGCTGCAGGCTCGTGGTCCTCTTGCTCCTTTTGCTCCTCTTTGGCTTCTTCTCCAGGAGCAGAGGGAGCCGGGGCAGAGACTGCTGCTGCTTCTGTCATCTGTGGCAAGAGAGAAACATGAGGGACAGGCCGTTACCTATCGTTTAGAACCTCCTTTCTCCTCGCATCTACAACCACCTCTTTGAAGGAGAAATCATCAGCATTCTTAGCAATGGCATTCTAAGTCACTCCGGCCAGATTAAAATGGGCTAATTCAAGAGAACTCTCTTTGCCTAGGAATTTGATAGTCCTCCCTGGCTGCTATCTGCAAGGCACAGTGCCTCTGCACAAGGGAGCTTTTAGCTCTTGAAAGCTGTGAAATGGAAAAGTAGGAAATAGCCAGCAAGGCCTTTGCTAGTGCTGCGGCAGACATGGAAAAGTAAAAGTGGATCAGAATCCCATTCGGTGCAGGAAAAGGGCAGGAAAGCTTGTGCAGAAGCATCTTTGCTTGCTGGGAAGAGAGAAAATCAGCAGGGCTTCTCCTCCTAGCAAGCCAAGAAACCACAAATTGGAAGCGTCACCTCCTCAGATGGCTAAAGCACTTGGATGCAGAGCGGGGAGGTTTGGCAGGGAAGCAGGCCTTGGGGTGAGCGCTGTCCTCTATGGATCTATGGAAGTGTGCCTGAAGGGCCCTGACGAGCCTCCCGTTGTCCAGGCTAAAGCTCCCTCAGCACCTCCTCCTTGGCCTTGCACTCCACAGCCTTCCCCAGCTCCCGTGTCCTCCTCTGCACACGCTCCAGCCCCTCAAGGACTTTCTGCTTCACAGGGGCCCACAACTGGGCACAGCACTCCCAGCTGTGGCCGCAGCGCTGCCCAGCCCAGGGGGACGCTCCCTGCCCTGCTCCTGCTGCCCCACTCTTGCTGACACAGGCCAGGACGCCCTTGGCCTTCTTGGCTCCCTGGCCACGCGCTGGCCCACCTTCAGCTGCTCTTGACCGGCACCCCTGGGTCCTTTGGGCCCACGCAGCTCCCCCACCACAAACTTGCCCCTTTGACTTCAAAGACAGCAGCCACAATTCCAAGATGTCCTTCCTCTTCTCAGCAACACAAGACAGCAGTCAAGGACTTGCAGCTTCACCCCCACCCGAGGCACTCATGCCATTTCCAAAGCTGCAGGCTTCATCCCAAAACGCATCCACAGCAACTTGCCCCTTCTGCTTTTTGCCTGGCAAGAAGCCTTCCCTACAAGGCACTTGCTTCCTTTGGCCTCACCCCACAAGAATGGCCTAGCCCAGCTTCATGGACAACGCAATCATCTCCTTGCCGCTTATCAAAAGCCAAAAGAGACTGTACAAGTGAAGAACTGCTGCAGAAAACTGCAGAACACTTCCACAAGCCAAACACACCTTTGCACAAAGGGAAAACAACCAAAGAAAGCCCTGTGACCTCCAGCACGAGCACCTGCGCCCTTGGCCACGGCCCTGCAGAAGCCCAGAGACAGAGCTTCACTGAGCCAAGCAGGCAGAAGCTGAGCCGCAGCCCCCAGCTCTTGGGTGCCTCAAGGTGACAGGCCAAAGGCCAATTTCTAGCTGTCCCTGCCTGCAGGAAATGGCCGCCTCCTGCGGGATTCCAGCACTCAGCATCCTCAGCCAGCAACAGCAAGTGCTGGCTGCTCAGAAACTTGCAGCTCTGCCTTGCACTAAAGACAGCACCACCCACAACTGGCACTTACTCTCTTGGAGCCATCAGGCTCTGCTGTGACCACAGCTGCAGGCTCGTGGTCCTCTTGCTCCTTTTGCTCCTCTTTGGCTTCTTCTCCAGGAGCAGAGGGAGCCGGGGCAGAGACTGCTGCTGCTTCTGTCATCTGTGGCAAGAGAGAAACATGAGGGACAGGCCGTTACCTATCGTTTAGAACCTCCTTTCTCCTCGCATCTACAACCACCTCTTTGAAGGAGAAATCATCAGCATTCTTAGCAATGGCATTCTAAGTCACTCCGGCCAGATTAAAATGGGCTAATTCAAGAGAACTCTCTTTGCCTAGGAATTTGATAGTCCTCCCTGGCTGCTATCTGCAAGGCACAGTGCCTCTGCACAAGGGAGCTTTTAGCTCTTGAAAGCTGTGAAATGGAAAAGTAGGAAATAGCCAGCAAGGCCTTTGCTAGTGCTGCGGCAGACATGGAAAAGTAAAAGTGGATCAGAATCCCATTCGGTGCAGGAAAAGGGCAGGAAAGCTTGTGCAGAAGCATCTTTGCTTGCTGGGAAGAGAGAAAATCAGCAGGGCTTCTCCTCCTAGCAAGCCAAGAAACCACAAATTGGAAGCGTCACCTCCTCAGATGGCTAAAGCACTTGGATGCAGAGCGGGGAGGTTTGGCAGGGAAGCAGGCCTTGGGGTGAGCGCTGTCCTCTATGGATCTATGGAAGTGTGCCTGAAGGGCCCTGACGAGCCTCCCGTTGTCCAGGCTAAAGCTCCCTCAGCACCTCCTCCTTGGCCTTGCACTCCACAGCCTTCCCCAGCTCCCGTGTCCTCCTCTGCACACGCTCCAGCCCCTCAAGGACTTTCTGCTTCACAGGGGCCCACAACTGGGCACAGCACTCCCAGCTGTGGCCGCAGCGCTGCCCAGCCCAGGGGGACGCTCCCTGCCCTGCTCCTGCTGCCCCACTCTTGCTGACACAGGCCAGGACGCCCTTGGCCTTCTTGGCTCCCTGGCCACGCGCTGGCCCACCTTCAGCTGCTCTTGACCGGCACCCCTGGGTCCTTTGGGCCCACGCAGCTCCCCCACCACAAACTTGCCCCTTTGACTTCAAAGACAGCAGCCACAATTCCAAGATGTCCTTCCTCTTCTCAGCAACACAAGACAGCAGTCAAGGACTTGCAGCTTCACCCCCACCCGAGGCACTCATGCCATTTCCAAAGCTGCAGGCTTCATCCCAAAACGCATCCACAGCAACTTGCCCCTTCTGCTTTTTGCCTGGCAAGAAGCCTTCCCTACAAGGCACTTGCTTCCTTTGGCCTCACCCCACAAGAATGGCCTAGCCCAGCTTCATGGACAACGCAATCATCTCCTTGCCGCTTATCAAAAGCCAAAAGAGACTGTACAAGTGAAGAACTGCTGCAGAAAACTGCAGAACACTTCCACAAGCCAAACACACCTTTGCACAAAGGGAAAACAACCAAAGAAAGCCCTGTGACCTCCAGCACGAGCACCTGCGCCCTTGGCCACGGCCCTGCAGAAGCCCAGAGACAGAGCTTCACTGAGCCAAGCAGGCAGAAGCTGAGCCGCAGCCCCCAGCTCTTGGGTGCCTCAAGGTGACAGGCCAAAGGCCAATTTCTAGCTGTCCCTGCCTGCAGGAAATGGCCGCGTCCTGCGGGATTCCAGCACTCAGCATCCTCAGCCAGCAACAGCAAGTGCTGGCTGCTCAGAAACTTGCAGCTCTGCCTTGCACTAAAGACAGCACCACCCACAACTGGCACTTACTCTCTTGGAACCATCAGGCTCTGCTGTGACCACAGCTGCAGGCTCGTGGTCCTCTTGCTCCTTTTGCTCCTCTTTGGCTTCTTCTCCAGGAGCAGAGGGAGCCGGGGCAGAGACTGCTGCTGCTTCTGTCATCTGTGGCAAGAGAGAAACATGAGGGACAGGCCGTTACCTATCGTTTAGAACCTCCTTTCTCCTCGCATCTACAACCACCTCTTTGAAGGAGAAATCATCAGCATTCTTAGCAATGGCATTCTAAGTCACTCCGGCCAGATTAAAATGGGCTAATTCAACAGAACTCTCTTTGCCTAGGAATTTGATAGTCCTCCCTGGCTGCTATCTGCAAGGCACAGTGCCTCTGCACAAGGGAGCTTTTAGCTCTTGAAAGCTGTGAAATGGAAAAGTAGGAAATAGCCAGCAAGGCCTTTGCTAGTGCTGCGGCAGACATGGAAAAGTAAAAGTGGATCAGAATCCCATTCGGTGCAGGAAAAGGGCAGGAAAGCTTGTGCAGAAGCATCTTTGCTTGCTGGGAAGAGAGAAAATCAGCAGGGCTTCTCCTCCTAGCAAGCCAAGAAACCACAAATTGGAAGCGTCACCTCCTCAGATGGCTAAAGCACTTGGATGCAGAGCGGGGAGGTTTGGCAGGGAAGCAGGCCTTGGGGTGAGCGCTGTCCTCTATGGATCTATGGAAGTGTGCCTGAAGGGCCCTGACGAGCCTCCCGTTGTCCAGGCTAAAGCTCCCTCAGCACCTCCTCCTTGGCCTTGCACTCCACAGCCTTCCCCAGCTCCCGTGTCCTCCTCTGCACACGCTCCAGCCCCTCAAGGACTTTCTGCTTCACAGGGGCCCACAACTGGGCACAGCACTCCCAGCTGTGGCCGCAGCGCTGCCCAGCCCAGGGGGACGCTCCCTGCCCTGCTCCTGCTGCCCCACTCTTGCTGACACAGGCCAGGACGCCCTTGGCCTTCTTGGCTCCCTGGCCACGCGCTGGCCCACCTTCAGCTGCTCTTGACCGGCACCCCTGAGTCCTTTGGGCCCACGCAGCTCCCCCACCACAAAGTTGCCCCTTTGACTTCAAAGACAGCAGCCACAATTCCAAGATGTCCTTCCTCTTCTCAGCAACACAAGACAGCAGTCAAGGACTTGCAGCTTCACCCCCACCCGAGGCACTCATGCCATTTCCAAAGCTGCAGGCTTCATCCCAAAACGCATCCACAGCAACTTGCCCCTTCTGCTTTTTGCCTGGCAAGAAGCCTTCCCTACAAGGCACTTGCTTCCTTTGGCCTCACCCCACAAGAATGGCCTAGCCCAGCTTCATGGACAACGCAATCATCTCCTTGCCGCTTATCAAAAGCCAAAAGAGACTGTACAAGTGAAGAACTGCTGCAGAAAACTGCAGAACACTTCCACAAGCCAAACACACCTTTGCACAAAGGGAAAACAACCAAAGAAAGCCCTGTGACCTCCAGCACGAGCACCTGCGCCCTTGGCCACGGCCCTGCAGAAGCCCAGAGACAGAGCTTCACTGAGCCAAGCAGGCAGAAGCTGAGCCGCAGCCCCCAGCTCTTGGGTGCCTCAAGGTGACAGGCCAAAGGCCAATTTCTAGCTGTCCCTGCCTGCAGGAAATGGCCGCGTCCTGCGGGATTCCAGCACTCAGCATCCTCAGCCAGCAACAGCAAGTGCTGGCTGCTCAGAAACTTGCAGCTCTGCCTTGCACTAAAGACAGCACCACCCACAACTGGCACTTACTCTCTTGGAGCCATCAGGCTCTGCTGTGACCACAGCTGCAGGCTCGTGGTCCTCTTGCTCCTTTTGCTCCTCTTTGGCTTCTTCTCCAGGAGCAGAGGGAGCCGGGGCAGAGACTGCTGCTGCTTCTGTCATCTGTGGCAAGAGAGAAACATGAGGGACAGGCCGTTACCTATCGTTTAGAACCTCCTTTCTCCTCGCATCTACAACCACCTCTTTGAAGGAGAAATCATCAGCATTCTTAGCAATGGCATTCTAAGTCACTCCGGCCAGATTAAAATGGGCTAATTCAACAGAACTCTCTTTGCCTAGGAATTTGATAGTCCTCCCTGGCTGCTATCTGCAAGGCACAGTGCCTCTGCACAAGGGAGCTTTTAGCTCTTGAAAGCTGTGAAATGGAAAAGTAGGAAATAGCCAGCAAGGCCTTTGCTAGTGCTGCGGCAGACATGGAAAAGTAAAAGTGGATCAGAATCCCATTCGGTGCAGGAAAAGGGCAGGAAAGCTTGTGCAGAAGCATCTTTGCTTGCTGGGAAGAGAGAAAATCAGCAGGGCTTCTCCTCCTAGCAAGCCAAGAAACCACAAATTGGAAGCGTCACCTCCTCAGATGGCTAAAGCACTTGGATGCAGAGCGGGGAGGTTTGGCAGGGAAGCAGGCCTTGGGGTGAGCGCTGTCCTCTATGGATCTATGGAAGTGTGCCTGAAGGGCCCTGACGAGCCTCCCGTTGTCCAGGCTAAAGCTCCCTCAGCACCTCCTCCTTGGCCTTGCACTCCACAGCCTTCCCCAGCTCCCGTGTCCTCCTCTGCACACGCTCCAGCCCCTCAAGGACTTTCTGCTTCACAGGGGCCCACAACTGGGCACAGCACTCCCAGCTGTGGCCGCAGCGCTGCCCAGCCCAGGGGGACGCTCCCTGCCCTGCTCCTGCTGCCCCACTCTTGCTGACACAGGCCAGGACGCCCTTGGCCTTCTTGGCTCCCTGGCCACGCGCTGGCCCACCTTCAGCTGCTCTTGACCGGCACCCCTGGGTCCTTTGGGCCCACGCAGCTCCCCCACCACAAACTTGCCCCTTTGACTTCAAAGACAGCAGCCACAATTCCAAGATGTCCTTCCTCTTCTCAGCAACACAAGACAGCAGTCAAGGACTTGCAGCTTCACCCCCACCCGAGGCACTCATGCCATTTCCAAAGCTGCAGGCTTCATCCCAAAACGCATCCACAGCAACTTGCCCCTTCTGCTTTTTGCCTGGCAAGAAGCCTTCCCTACAAGGCACTTGCTTCCTTTGGCCTCACCCCACAAGAATGGCCTAGCCCAGCTTCATGGACAACGCAATCATCTCCTTGCCGCTTATCAAAAGCCAAAAGAGACTGTACAAGTGAAGAACTGCTGCAGAAAACTGCAGAACACTTCCACAAGCCAAACACACCTTTGCACAAAGGGAAAACAACCAAAGAAAGCCCTGTGACCTCCAGCACGAGCACCTGCGCCCTTGGCCACGGCCCTGCAGAAGCCCAGAGACAGAGCTTCACTGAGCCAAGCAGGCAGAAGCTGAGCCGCAGCCCCCAGCTCTTGGGTGCCTCAAGGTGACAGGCCAAAGGCCAATTTCTAGCTGTCCCTGCCTGCAGGAAATGGCCGCCTCCTGCGGGATTCCAGCACTCAGCATCCTCAGCCAGCAACAGCAAGTGCTGGCTGCTCAGAAACTTGCAGCTCTGCCTTGCACTAAAGACAGCACCACCCACAACTGGCACTTACTCTCTTGGAACCATCAGGCTCTGCTGTGACCACAGCTGCAGGCTCGTGGTCCTCTTGCTCCTTTTGCTCCTCTTTGGCTTCTTCTCCAGGAGCAGAGGGAGCCGGGGCAGAGACTGCTGCTGCTTCTGTCATCTGTGGCAAGAGAGAAACATGAGGGACAGGCCGTTACCTATCGTTTAGAACCTCCTTTCTCCTCGCATCTACAACCACCTCTTTGAAGGAGAAATCATCAGCATTCTTAGCAATGGCATTCTAAGTCACTCCGGCCAGATTAAAATGGGCTAATTCAAGAGAACTCTCTTTGCCTAGGAATTTGATAGTCCTCCCTGGCTGCTATCTGCAAGGCACAGTGCCTCTGCACAAGGGAGCTTTTAGCTCTTGAAAGCTGTGAAATGGAAAAGTAGGAAATAGCCAGCAAGGCCTTTGCTAGTGCTGCGGCAGACATGGAAAAGTAAAAGTGGATCAGAATCCCATTCGGTGCAGGAAAAGGGCAGGAAAGCTTGTGCAGAAGCATCTTTGCTTGCTGGGAAGAGAGAAAATCAGCAGGGCTTCTCCTCCTAGCAAGCCAAGAAACCACAAATTGGAAGCGTCACCTCCTCAGATGGCTAAAGCACTTGGATGCAGAGCGGGGAGGTTTGGCAGGGAAGCAGGCCTTGGGGTGAGCGCTGTCCTCTATGGATCTATGGAAGTGTGCCTGAAGGGCCCTGACGAGCCTCCCGTTGTCCAGGCTAAAGCTCCCTCAGCACCTCCTCCTTGGCCTTGCACTCCACAGCCTTCCCCAGCTCCCGTGTCCTCCTCTGCACACGCTCCAGCCCCTCAAGGACTTTCTGCTTCACAGGGGCCCACAACTGGGCACAGCACTCCCAGCTGTGGCCGCAGCGCTGCCCAGCCCAGGGGGACGCTCCCTGCCCTGCTCCTGCTGCCCCACTCTTGCTGACACAGGCCAGGACGCCCTTGGCCTTCTTGGCTCCCTGGCCACGCGCTGGCCCACCTTCAGCTGCTCTTGACCGGCACCCCTGGGTCCTTTGGGCCCACGCAGCTCCCCCACCACAAACTTGCCCCTTTGACTTCAAAGACAGCAGCCACAATTCCAAGATGTCCTTCCTCTTCTCAGCAACACAAGACAGCAGTCAAGGACTTGCAGCTTCACCCCACCCGAGGCACTCATGCCATTTCCAAAGCTGCAGGCTTCATCCCAAAACGCATCCACAGCAACTTGCCCCTTCTGCTTTTTGCCTGGCAAGAAGCCTTCCCTACAAGGCACTTGCTTCCTTTGGCCTCACCCCACAAGAATGGCCTAGCCCAGCTTCATGGACAACGCAATCATCTCCTTGCCGCTTATCAAAAGCCAAAAGAGACTGTACAAGTGAAGAACTGCTGCAGAAAACTGCAGAACACTTCCACAAGCCAAACACACCTTTGCACAAAGGGAAAACAACCAAAGAAAGCCCTGTGACCTCCAGCACGAGCACCTGCGCCCTTGGCCACGGCCCTGCAGAAGCCCAGAGACAGAGCTTCACTGAGCCAAGCAGGCAGAAGCTGAGCCGCAGCCCCCAGCTCTTGGGTGCCTCAAGGTGACAGGCCAAAGGCCAATTTCTAGCTGTCCCTGCCTGCAGGAAATGGCCGCCTCCTGCGGGATTCCAGCACTCAGCATCCTCAGCCAGCAACAGCAAGTGCTGGCTGCTCAGAAACTTGCAGCTCTGCCTTGCACTAAAGACAGCACCACCCACAACTGGCACTTACTCTCTTGGAACCATCAGGCTCTGCTGTGACCACAGCTGCAGGCTCGTGGTCCTCTTGCTCCTTTTGCTCCTCTTTGGCTTCTTCTCCAGGAGCAGAGGGAGCCGGGGCAGAGACTGCTGCTGCTTCTGTCATCTGTGGCAAGAGAGAAACATGAGGGACAGGCCGTTACCTATCGTTTAGAACCTCCTTTCTCCTCGCATCTACAACCACCTCTTTGAAGGAGAAATCATCAGCATTCTTAGCAATGGCATTCTAAGTCACTCCGGCCAGATTAAAATGGGCTAATTCAACAGAACTCTCTTTGCCTAGGAATTTGATAGTCCTCCCTGGCTGCTATCTGCAAGGCACAGTGCCTCTGCACAAGGGAGCTTTTAGCTCTTGAAAGCTGTGAAATGGAAAAGTAGGAAATAGCCAGCAAGGCCTTTGCTAGTGCTGCGGCAGACATGGAAAAGTAAAAGTGGATCAGAATCCCATTCGGTGCAGGAAAAGGGCAGGAAAGCTTGTGCAGAAGCATCTTTGCTTGCTGGGAAGAGAGAAAATCAGCAGGGCTTCTCCTCCTAGCAAGCCAAGAAACCACAAATTGGAAGTGTCACCTCCTCAGATGGCTAAAGCACTTGGATGCAGAGCGGGGAGGTTTGGCAGGGAAGCAGGCCTTGGGGTGAGCGCTGTCCTCTATGGATCTATGGAAGTGTGCCTGAAGGGCCCTGACGAGCCTCCCGTTGTCCAGGCTAAAGCTCCCTCAGCACCTCCTCCTTGGCCTTGCACTCCACAGCCTTCCCCAGCTCCCGTGTCCTCCTCTGCACACGCTCCAGCCCCTCAAGGACTTTCTGCTTCACAGGGGCCCACAACTGGGCACAGCACTCCCAGCTGTGGCCGCAGCGCTGCCCAGCCCAGGGGGACGCTCCCTGCCCTGCTCCTGCTGCCCCACTCTTGCTGACACAGGCCAGGACGCCCTTGGCCTTCTTGGCTCCCTGGCCACGCGCTGGCCCACCTTCAGCTGCTCTTGACCGGCACCCCTGGGTCCTTTGGGCCCACGCAGCTCCCCCACCACAAAGTTGCCCCTTTGACTTCAAAGACAGCAGCCACAATTCCAAGATGTCCTTCCTCTTCTCAGCAACACAAGACAGCAGTCAAGGACTTGCAGCTTCACCCCCACCCGAGGCACTCATGCCATTTCCAAAGCTGCAGGCTTCATCCCAAAACGCATCCACAGCAACTTGCCCCTTCTGCTTTTTGCCTGGCAAGAAGCCTTCCCTACAAGGCACTTGCTTCCTTTGGCCTCACCCCACAAGAATGGCCTAGCCCAGCTTCATGGACAACGCAATCATCTCCTTGCCGCTTATCAAAAGCCAAAAGAGACTGTACAAGTGAAGAACTGCTGCAGAAAACTGCAGAACACTTCCACAAGCCAAACACACCTTTGCACAAAGGGAAAACAACCAAAGAAAGCCCTGTGACCTCCAGCACGAGCACCTGCGCCCTTGGCCACGGCCCTGCAGAAGCCCAGAGACAGAGCTTCACTGAGCCAAGCAGGCAGAAGCTGAGCCGCAGCCCCCAGCTCTTGGGTGCCTCAAGGTGACAGGCCAAAGGCCAATTTCTAGCTGTCCCTGCCTGCAGGAAATGGCCGCGTCCTGCGGGATTCCAGCACTCAGCATCCTCAGCCAGCAACAGCAAGTGCTGGCTGCTCAGAAACTTGCAGCTCTGCCTTGCACTAAAGACAGCACCACCCACAACTGGCACTTACTCTCTTGGAGCCATCAGGCTCTGCTGTGACCACAGCTGCAGGCTCGTGGTCCTCTTGCTCCTTTTGCTCCTCTTTGGCTTCTTCTCCAGGAGCAGAGGGAGCCGGGGCAGAGACTGCTGCTGCTTCTGTCATCTGTGGCAAGAGAGAAACATGAGGGACAGGCCGTTACCTATCGTTTAGAACCTCCTTTCTCCTCGCATCTACAACCACCTCTTTGAAGGAGAAATCATCAGCATTCTTAGCAATGGCATTCTAAGTCACTCCGGCCAGATTAAAATGGGCTAATTCAACAGAACTCTCTTTGCCTAGGAATTTGATAGTCCTCCCTGGCTGCTATCTGCAAGGCACAGTGCCTCTGCACAAGGGAGCTTTTAGCTCTTGAAAGCTGTGAAATGGAAAAGTAGGAAATAGCCAGCAAGGCCTTTGCTAGTGCTGCGGCAGACATGGAAAAGTAAAAGTGGATCAGAATCCCATTCGGTGCAGGAAAAGGGCAGGAAAGCTTGTGCAGAAGCATCTTTGCTTGCTGGGAAGAGAGAAAATCAGCAGGGCTTCTCCTCCTAGCAAGCCAAGAAACCACAAATTGGAAGCGTCACCTCCTCAGATGGCTAAAGCACTTGGATGCAGAGCGGGGAGGTTTGGCAGGGAAGCAGGCCTTGGGGTGAGCGCTGTCCTCTATGGATCTATGGAAGTGTGCCTGAAGGGCCCTGACGAGCCTCCCGTTGTCCAGGCTAAAGCTCCCTCAGCACCTCCTCCTTGGCCTTGCACTCCACAGCCTTCCCCAGCTCCCGTGTCCTCCTCTGCACACGCTCCAGCCCCTCAAGGACTTTCTGCTTCACAGGGGCCCACAACTGGGCACAGCACTCCCAGCTGTGGCCGCAGCGCTGCCCAGCCCAGGGGGACGCTCCCTGCCCTGCTCCTGCTGCCCCACTCTTGCTGACACAGGCCAGGACGCCCTTGGCCTTCTTGGCTCCCTGGCCACGCGCTGGCCCACCTTCAGCTGCTCTTGACCGGCACCCCTGGGTCCTTTGGGCCCACGCAGCTCCCCCACCACAAACTTGCCCCTTTGACTTCAAAGACAGCAGCCACAATTCCAAGATGTCCTTCCTCTTCTCAGCAACACAAGACAGCAGTCAAGGACTTGCAGCTTCACCCCCACCCGAGGCACTCATGCCATTTCCAAAGCTGCAGGCTTCATCCCAAAACGCATCCACAGCAACTTGCCCCTTCTGCTTTTTGCCTGGCAAGAAGCCTTCCCTACAAGGCACTTGCTTCCTTTGGCCTCACCCCACAAGAATGGCCTAGCCCAGCTTCATGGACAACGCAATCATCTCCTTGCCGCTTATCAAAAGCCAAAAGAGACTGTACAAGTGAAGAACTGCTGCAGAAAACTGCAGAACACTTCCACAAGCCAAACACACCTTTGCACAAAGGGAAAACAACCAAAGAAAGCCCTGTGACCTCCAGCACGAGCACCTGCGCCCTTGGCCACGGCCCTGCAGAAGCCCAGAGACAGAGCTTCACTGAGCCAAGCAGGCAGAAGCTGAGCCGCAGCCCCCAGCTCTTGGGTGCCTCAAGGTGACAGGCCAAAGGCCAATTTCTAGCTGTCCCTGCCTGCAGGAAATGGCCGCGTCCTGCGGGATTCCAGCACTCAGCATCCTCAGCCAGCAACAGCAAGTGCTGGCTGCTCAGAAACTTGCAGCTCTGCCTTGCACTAAAGACAGCACCACCCACAACTGGCACTTACTCTCTTGGAGCCATCAGGCTCTGCTGTGACCACAGCTGCAGGCTCGTGGTCCTCTTGCTCCTTTTGCTCCTCTTTGGCTTCTTCTCCAGGAGCAGAGGGAGCCGGGGCAGAGACTGCTGCTGCTTCTGTCATCTGTGGCAAGAGAGAAACATGAGGGACAGGCCGTTACCTATCGTTTAGAACCTCCTTTCTCCTCGCATCTACAACCACCTCTTTGAAGGAGAAATCATCAGCATTCTTAGCAATGGCATTCTAAGTCACTCCGGCCAGATTAAAATGGGCTAATTCAAGAGAACTCTCTTTGCCTAGGAATTTGATAGTCCTCCCTGGCTGCTATCTGCAAGGCACAGTGCCTCTGCACAAGGGAGCTTTTAGCTCTTGAAAGCTGTGAAATGGAAAAGTAGGAAATAGCCAGCAAGGCCTTTGCTAGTGCTGCGGCAGACATGGAAAAGTAAAAGTGGATCAGAATCCCATTCGGTGCAGGAAAAGGGCAGGAAAGCTTGTGCAGAAGCATCTTTGCTTGCTGGGAAGAGAGAAAATCAGCAGGGCTTCTCCTCCTAGCAAGCCAAGAAACCACAAATTGGAAGCGTCACCTCCTCAGATGGCTAAAGCACTTGGATGCAGAGCGGGGAGGTTTGGCAGGGAAGCAGGCCTTGGGGTGAGCGCTGTCCTCTATGGATCTATGGAAGTGTGCCTGAAGGGCCCTGACGAGCCTCCCGTTGTCCAGGCTAAAGCTCCCTCAGCACCTCCTCCTTGGCCTTGCACTCCACAGCCTTCCCCAGCTCCCGTGTCCTCCTCTGCACACGCTCCAGCCCCTCAAGGACTTTCTGCTTCACAGGGGCCCACAACTGGGCACAGCACTCCCAGCTGTGGCCGCAGCGCTGCCCAGCCCAGGGGGACGCTCCCTGCCCTGCTCCTGCTGCCCCACTCTTGCTGACACAGGCCAGGACGCCCTTGGCCTTCTTGGCTCCCTGGCCACGCGCTGGCCCACCTTCAGCTGCTCTTGACCGGCACCCCTGGGTCCTTTGGGCCCACGCAGCTCCCCCACCACAAACTTGCCCCTTTGACTTCAAAGACAGCAGCCACAATTCCAAGATGTCCTTCCTCTTCTCAGCAACACAAGACAGCAGTCAAGGACTTGCAGCTTCACCCCCACCCGAGGCACTCATGCCATTTCCAAAGCTGCAGGCTTCATCCCAAAACGCATCCACAGCAACTTGCCCCTTCTGCTTTTTGCCTGGCAAGAAGCCTTCCCTACAAGGCACTTGCTTCCTTTGGCCTCACCCCACAAGAATGGCCTAGCCCAGCTTCATGGACAACGCAATCATCTCCTTGCCGCTTATCAAAAGCCAAAAGAGACTGTACAAGTGAAGAACTGCTGCAGAAAACTGCAGAACACTTCCACAAGCCAAACACACCTTTGCACAAAGGGAAAACAACCAAAGAAAGCCCTGTGACCTCCAGCACGAGCACCTGCGCCCTTGGCCACGGCCCTGCAGAAGCCCAGAGACAGAGCTTCACTGAGCCAAGCAGGCAGAAGCTGAGCCGCAGCCCCCAGCTCTTGGGTGCCTCAAGGTGACAGGCCAAAGGCCAATTTCTAGCTGTCCCTGCCTGCAGGAAATGGCCGCGTCCTGCGGGATTCCAGCACTCAGCATCCTCAGCCAGCAACAGCAAGTGCTGGCTGCTCAGAAACTTGCAGCTCTGCCTTGCACTAAAGACAGCACCACCCACAACTGGCACTTACTCTCTTGGAACCATCAGGCTCTGCTGTGACCACAGCTGCAGGCTCGTGGTCCTCTTGCTCCTTTTGCTCCTCTTTGGCTTCTTCTCCAGGAGCAGAGGGAGCCGGGGCAGAGACTGCTGCTGCTTCTGTCATCTGTGGCAAGAGAGAAACATGAGGGACAGGCCGTTACCTATCGTTTAGAACCTCCTTTCTCCTCGCATCTACAACCACCTCTTTGAAGGAGAAATCATCAGCATTCTTAGCAATGGCATTCTAAGTCACTCCGGCCAGATTAAAATGGGCTAATTCAAGAGAACTCTCTTTGCCTAGGAATTTGATAGTCCTCCCTGGCTGCTATCTGCAAGGCACAGTGCCTCTGCACAAGGGAGCTTTTAGCTCTTGAAAGCTGTGAAATGGAAAAGTAGGAAATAGCCAGCAAGGCCTTTGCTAGTGCTGCGGCAGACATGGAAAAGTAAAAGTGGATCAGAATCCCATTCGGTGCAGGAAAAGGGCAGGAAAGCTTGTGCAGAAGCATCTTTGCTTGCTGGGAAGAGAGAAAATCAGCAGGGCTTCTCCTCCTAGCAAGCCAAGAAACCACAAATTGGAAGCGTCACCTCCTCAGATGGCTAAAGCACTTGGATGCAGAGCGGGGAGGTTTGGCAGGGAAGCAGGCCTTGGGGTGAGCGCTGTCCTCTATGGATCTATGGAAGTGTGCCTGAAGGGCCCTGACGAGCCTCCCGTTGTCCAGGCTAAAGCTCCCTCAGCACCTCCTCCTTGGCCTTGCACTCCACAGCCTTCCCCAGCTCCCGTGTCCTCCTCTGCACACGCTCCAGCCCCTCAAGGACTTTCTGCTTCACAGGGGCCCACAACTGGGCACAGCACTCCCAGCTGTGGCCGCAGCGCTGCCCAGCCCAGGGGGACGCTCCCTGCCCTGCTCCTGCTGCCCCACTCTTGCTGACACAGGCCAGGACGCCCTTGGCCTTCTTGGCTCCCTGGCCACGCGCTGGCCCACCTTCAGCTGCTCTTGACCGGCACCCCTGGGTCCTTTGGGCCCACGCAGCTCCCCCACCACAAAGTTGCCCCTTTGACTTCAAAGACAGCAGCCACAATTCCAAGATGTCCTTCCTCTTCTCAGCAACACAAGACAGCAGTCAAGGACTTGCAGCTTCACCCCCACCCGAGGCACTCATGCCATTTCCAAAGCTGCAGGCTTCATCCCAAAACGCATCCACAGCAACTTGCCCCTTCTGCTTTTTGCCTGGCAAGAAGCCTTCCCTACAAGGCACTTGCTTCCTTTGGCCTCACCCCACAAGAATGGCCTAGCCCAGCTTCATGGACAACGCAATCATCTCCTTGCCGCTTATCAAAAGCCAAAAGAGACTGTACAAGTGAAGAACTGCTGCAGAAAACTGCAGAACACTTCCACAAGCCAAACACACCTTTGCACAAAGGGAAAACAACCAAAGAAAGCCCTGTGACCTCCAGCACGAGCACCTGCGCCCTTGGCCACGGCCCTGCAGAAGCCCAGAGACAGAGCTTCACTGAGCCAAGCAGGCAGAAGCTGAGCCGCAGCCCCCAGCTCTTGGGTGCCTCAAGGTGACAGGCCAAAGGCCAATTTCTAGCTGTCCCTGCCTGCAGGAAATGGCCGCCTCCTGCGGGATTCCAGCACTCAGCATCCTCAGCCAGCAACAGCAAGTGCTGGCTGCTCAGAAACTTGCAGCTCTGCCTTGCACTAAAGACAGCACCACCCACAACTGGCACTTACTCTCTTGGAACCATCAGGCTCTGCTGTGACCACAGCTGCAGACTCGTGGTCCTCTTGCTCCTTTTGCTCCTCTTTGGCTTCTTCTCCAGGAGCAGAGGGAGCCGGGGCAGAGACTGCTGCTGCTTCTGTCACCTGTGGCAAGAGAGAAACATGAGGGTCAGGCCGTTACCTATCGTTTAGAACCTCCATTCTCCTCGCATCTACAACCACCTCTTTGAAGGAGAAATCATCAGCATTCTTAGCAATGGCATTCTAAGTCACTCCGGCCAGATTAAAATGGGCTAATTCAACAGAACTCTCTTTGCCTAGGAATTTGATAGTCCTCCCTGGCTGCTATCTGCAAGGCACAGTGCCTCTGCACAAGGGAGCTTTTAGCTCTTGAAAGCTGTGAAATGGAAAAGTAGGAAATAGCCAGCAAGGCCTTTGCTAGTGCTGCGGCAGACATGGAAAAGTAAAAGTGGATCAGAATCCCATTCGGTGCAGGAAAAGGGCAGGAAAGCTTGTGCAGAAGCATCTTTGCTTGCTGGGAAGAGAGAAAATCAGCAGGGCTTCTCCTCCTAGCAAGCCAAGAAACCACAAATTGGAAGCGTCACCTCCTCAGATGGCTAAAGCACTTGGATGCAGAGCGGGGAGGTTTGGCAGGGAAGCAGGCCTTGGGGTGAGCGCTGTCCTCTATGGATCTATGGAAGTGTGCCTGAAGGGCCCTGACGAGCCTCCCGTTGTCCAGGCTAAAGCTCCCTCAGCACCTCCTCCTTGGCCTTGCACTCCACAGCCTTCCCCAGCTCCCGTGTCCTCCTCTGCACACGCTCCAGCCCCTCAAGGACTTTCTGCTTCACAGGGGCCCACAACTGGGCACAGCACTCCCAGCTGTGGCCGCAGCGCTGCCCAGCCCAGGGGGACGCTCCCTGCCCTGCTCCTGCTGCCCCACTCTTGCTGACACAGGCCAGGACGCCCTTGGCCTTCTTGGCTCCCTGGCCACGCGCTGGCCCACCTTCAGCTGCTCTTGACCGGCACCCCTGGGTCCTTTGGGCCCACGCAGCTCCCCCACCACAAAGTTGCCCCTTTGACTTCAAAGACAGCAGCCACAATTCCAAGATGTCCTTCCTCTTCTCAGCAACACAAGACAGCAGTCAAGGACTTGCAGCTTCACCCCCACCCGAGGCACTCATGCCATTTCCAAAGCTGCAGGCTTCATCCCAAAACGCATCCACAGCAACTTGCCCCTTCTGCTTTTTGCCTGGCAAGAAGCCTTCCCTACAAGGCACTTGCTTCCTTTGGCCTCACCCCACAAGAATGGCCTAGCCCAGCTTCATGGACAACGCAATCATCTCCTTGCCGCTTATCAAAAGCCAAAACAGACTGTACAAGTGAAGAACTGCTGCAGAAAACTGCAGAACACTTCCACAAGCCAAACACACCTTTGCACAAAGGGAAAACAACCAAAGAAAGCCCTGTGACCTCCAGCACGAGCACCTGCGCCCTTGGCCACGGCCCTGCAGAAGCCCAGAGACAGAGCTTCACTGAGCCAAGCAGGCAGAAGCTGAGCCGCAGCCCCCAGCTCTTGGGTGCCTCAAGGTGACAGGCCAAAGGCCAATTTCTAGCTGTCCCTGCCTGCAGGAAATGGCCGCCTCCTGCGGGATTCCAGCACTCAGCATCCTCAGCCAGCAACAGCAAGTGCTGGCTGCTCAGAAACTTGCAGCTCTGCCTTGCACTAAAGACAGCACCACCCACAACTGGCACTTACTCTCTTGGAACCATCAGGCTCTGCTGTGACCACAGCTGCAGACTCGTGGTCCTCTTGCTCCTTTTGCTCCTCTTTGGCTTCTTCTCCAGGAGCAGAGGGAGCCGGGGCAGAGACTGCTGCTGCTTCTGTCACCTGTGGCAAGAGAGAAACATGAGGGTCAGGCCGTTACCTATCGTTTAGAACCTCCATTCTCCTCGCATCTACAACCACCTCTTTGAAGGAGAAATCATCAGCATTCTTAGCAATGGCATTCTAAGTCACTCCGGCCAGATTAAAATGGGCTAATTCAACAGAACTCTCTTTGCCTAGGAATTTGATAGTCCTCCCTGGCTGCTATCTGCAAGGCACAGTGCCTCTGCACAAGGGAGCTTTTAGCTCTTGAAAGCTGTGAAATGGAAAAGTAGGAAATAGCCAGCAAGGCCTTTGCTAGTGCTGCGGCAGACATGGAAAAGTAAAAGTGGATCAGAATCCCATTCGGTGCAGGAAAAGGGCAGGAAAGCTTGTGCAGAAGCATCTTTGCTTGCTGGGAAGAGAGAAAATCAGCAGGGCTTCTCCTCCTAGCAAGCCAAGAAACCACAAATTGGAAGCGTCACCTCCTCAGATGGCTAAAGCACTTGGATGCAGAGCGGGGAGGTTTGGCAGGGAAGCAGGCCTTGGGGTGAGCGCTGTCCTCTATGGATCTATGGAAGTGTGCCTGAAGGGCCCTGACGAGCCTCCCGTTGTCCAGGCTAAAGCTCCCTCAGCACCTCCTCCTTGGCCTTGCACTCCACAGCCTTCCCCAGCTCCCGTGTCCTCCTCTGCACACGCTCCAGCCCCTCAAGGACTTTCTGCTTCACAGGGGCCCACAACTGGGCACAGCACTCCCAGCTGTGGCCGCAGCGCTGCCCAGCCCAGGGGGACGCTCCCTGCCCTGCTCCTGCTGCCCCACTCTTGCTGACACAGGCCAGGACGCCCTTGGCCTTCTTGGCTCCCTGGCCACGCGCTGGCCCACCTTCAGCTGCTCTTGACCGGCACCCCTGGGTCCTTTGGGCCCACGCAGCTCCCCCACCACAAAGTTGCCCCTTTGACTTCAAATACAGCAGCCACAATTCCAAGATGTCCTTCCTCTTCTCAGCAACACAAGACAGCAGTCAAGGACTTGCAGCTTCACCCCCACCCGAGGCACTCATGCCATTTCCAAAGCTGCAGGCTTCATCCCAAAACGCATCCACAGCAACTTGCCCCTTCTGCTTTTTGCCTGGCAAGAAGCCTTCCCTACAAGGCACTTGCTTCCTTTGGCCTCACCCCACAAGAATGGCCTAGCCCAGCTTCATGGACAACGCAATCATCTCCTTGCCGCTTATCAAAAGCCAAAACAGACTGTACAAGTGAAGAACTGCTGCAGAAAACTGCAGAACACTTCCACAAGCCAAACACACCTTTGCACAAAGGGAAAACAACCAAAGAAAGCCCTGTGACCTCCAGCACGAGCACCTGCGCCCTTGGCCACGGCCCTGCAGAAGCCCAGAGACAGAGCTTCACTGAGCCAAGCAGGCAGAAGCTGAGCCGCAGCCCCCAGCTCTTGGGTGCCTCAAGGTGACAGGCCAAAGGCCAATTTCTAGCTGTCCCTGCCTGCAGGAAATGGCCGCCTCCTGCGGGATTCCAGCACTCAGCATCCTCAGCCAGCAACAGCAAGTGCTGGCTGCTCAGAAACTTGCAGCTCTGCCTTGCACTAAAGACAGCACCACCCACAACTGGCACTTACTCTCTTGGAACCATCAGGCTCTGCTGTGACCACAGCTGCAGACTCGTGGTCCTCTTGCTCCTTTTGCTCCTCTTGGCTTCTTCTCCAGGAGCAGAGGGAGCCGGGGCAGAGACTGCTGCTGCTTCTGTCACCTGTGGCAAGAGAGAAACATGAGGGTCAGGCCGTTACCTATCGTTTAGAACCTCCATTCTCCTCGCATCTACAACCACCTCTTTGAAGGAGAAATCATCAGCATTCTTAGCAATGGCATTCTAAGTCACTCCGGCCAGATTAAAATGGGCTAATTCAACAGAACTCTCTTTGCCTAGGAATTTGATAGTCCTCCCTGGCTGCTATCTGCAAGGCACAGTGCCTCTGCACAAGGGAGCTTTTAGCTCTTGAAAGCTGTGAAATGGAAAAGTAGGAAATAGCCAGCAAGGCCTTTGCTAGTGCTGCGGCAGACATGGAAAAGTAAAAGTGGATCAGAATCCCATTCGGTGCAGGAAAAGGGCAGGAAAGCTTGTGCAGAAGCATCTTTGCTTGCTGGGAAGAGAGAAAATCAGCAGGGCTTCTCCTCCTAGCAAGCCAAGAAACCACAAATTGGAAGCGTCACCTCCTCAGATGGCTAAAGCACTTGGATGCAGAGCGGGGAGGTTTGGCAGGGAAGCAGGCCTTGGGGTGAGCGCTGTCCTCTATGGATCTATGGAAGTGTGCCTGAAGGGCCCTGACGAGCCTCCCGTTGTCCAGGCTAAAGCTCCCTCAGCACCTCCTCCTTGGCCTTGCACTCCACAGCCTTCCCCAGCTCCCGTGTCCTCCTCTGCACACGCTCCAGCCCCTCAAGGACTTTCTGCTTCACAGGGGCCCACAACTGGGCACAGCACTCCCAGCTGTGGCCGCAGCGCTGCCCAGCCCAGGGGGACGCTCCCTGCCCTGCTCCTGCTGCCCCACTCTTGCTGACACAGGCCAGGACGCCCTTGGCCTTCTTGGCTCCCTGGCCACGCGCTGGCCCACCTTCAGCTGCTCTTGACCGGCACCCCTGGGTCCTTTGGGCCCACGCAGCTCCCCCACCACAAAGTTGCCCCTTTGACTTCAAATACAGCAGCCACAATTCCAAGATGTCCTTCCTCTTCTCAGCAACACAAGACAGCAGTCAAGGACTTGCAGCTTCACCCCCACCCGAGGCACTCATGCCATTTCCAAAGCTGCAGGCTTCATCCCAAAACGCATCCACAGCAACTTGCCCCTTCTGCTTTTTGCCTGGCAAGAAGCCTTCCCTACAAGGCACTTGCTTCCTTTGGCCTCACCCCACAAGAATGGCCTAGCCCAGCTTCATGGACAACGCAATCATCTCCTTGCCGCTTATCAAAAGCCAAAACAGACTGTACAAGTGAAGAACTGCTGCAGAAAACTGCAGAACACTTCCACAAGCCAAACACACCTTTGCACAAAGGGAAAACAACCAAAGAAAGCCCTGTGACCTCCAGCACGAGCACCTGCGCCCTTGGCCACGGCCCTGCAGAAGCCCAGAGACAGAGCTTCACTGAGCCAAGCAGGCAGAAGCTGAGCCGCAGCCCCCAGCTCTTGGGTGCCTCAAGGTGACAGGCCAAAGGCCAATTTCTAGCTGTCCCTGCCTGCAGGAAATGGCCGCGTCCTGCGGGATTCCAGCACTCAGCATCCTCAGCCAGCAACAGCAAGTGCTGGCTGCTCAGAAACTTGCAGCTCTGCCTTGCACTAAAGACAGCACCACCCACAACTGGCACTTACTCTCTTGGAACCATCAGGCTCTGCTGTGACCACAGCTGCAGACTCGTGGTCCTCTTGCTCCTTTTGCTCCTCTTTGGCTTCTTCTCCAGGAGCAGAGGGAGCCGGGGCAGAGACTGCTGCTGCTTCTGTCACCTGTGGCAAGAGAGAAACATGAGGGTCAGGCCGTTACCTATCGTTTAGAACCTCCATTCTCCTCGCATCTACAACCACCTCTTTGAAGGAGAAATCATCAGCATTCTTAGCAATGGCATTCTAAGTCACTCCGGCCAGATTAAAATGGGCTAATTCAACAGAACTCTCTTTGCCTAGGAATTTGATAGTCCTCCCTGGCTGCTATCTGCAAGGCACAGTGCCTCTGCACAAGGGAGCTTTTAGCTCTTGAAAGCTGTGAAATGGAAAAGTAGGAAATAGCCAGCAAGGCCTTTGCTAGTGCTGCGGCAGACATGGAAAAGTAAAAGTGGATCAGAATCCCATTCGGTGCAGGAAAAGGGCAGGAAAGCTTGTGCAGAAGCATCTTTGCTTGCTGGGAAGAGAGAAAATCAGCAGGGCTTCTCCTCCTAGCAAGCCAAGAAACCACAAATTGGAAGCGTCACCTCCTCAGATGGCTAAAGCACTTGGATGCAGAGCGGGGAGGTTTGGCAGGGAAGCAGGCCTTGGGGTGAGCGCTGTCCTCTATGGATCTATGGAAGTGTGCCTGAAGGGCCCTGACGAGCCTCCCCTTGTCCAGGCTAAAGCTCCCTCAGCACCTCCTCCTTGGCCTTGCACTCCACAGCCTTCCCCAGCTCCCGTGTCCTCCTCTGCACACGCTCCAGCCCCTCAAGGACTTTCTGCTTCACAGGGGCCCACAACTGGGCACAGCACTCCCAGCTGTGGCCGCAGCGCTGCCCAGCCCAGGGGGACGCTCCCTGCCCTGCTCCTGCTGCCCCACTCTTGCTGACACAGGCCAGGACGCCCTTGGCCTTCTTGGCTCCCTGGCCACGCGCTGGCCCACCTTCAGCTGCTCTTGACCGGCACCCCTGGGTCCTTTGGGCCCACGCAGCTCCCCCACCACAAAGTTGCCCCTTTGACTTCAAATACAGCACCCACAATTCCAAGATGTCCTTCCTCTTCTCAGCAACACAAGACAGCAGTCAAGGACTTGCAGCTTCACCCCCACCCGAGGCACTCATGCCATTTCCAAAGCTGCAGGCTTCATCCCAAAACGCATCCACAGCAACTTGCCCCTTCTGCTTTTTGCCTGGCAAGAAGCCTTCCCTACAAGGCACTTGCTTCCTTTGGCCTCACCCCACAAGAATGGCCTAGCCCAGCTTCATGGACAACGCAATCATCTCCTTGCCGCTTATCAAAAGCCAAAAGAGACTGTACAAGTGAAGAACTGCTGCAGAAAACTGCAGAACACTTCCACAAGCCAAACACACCTTTGCACAAAGGGAAAACAACCAAAGAAAGCCCTGTGACCTCCAGCACGAGCACCTGCGCCCTTGGCCACGGCCCTGCAGAAGCCCAGAGACAGAGCTTCACTGAGCCAAGCAGGCAGAAGCTGAGCCGCAGCCCCCAGCTCTTGGGTGCCTCAAGGTGACAGGCCAAAGGCCAATTTCTAGCTGTCCCTGCCTGCAGGAAATGGCCGCCTCCTGCGGGATTCCAGCACTCAGCATCCTCAGCCAGCAACAGCAAGTGCTGGCTGCTCAGAAACTTGCAGCTCTGCCTTGCACTAAAGACAGCACCACCCACAACTGGCACTTACTCTCTTGGAACCATCAGGCTCTGCTGTGACCACAGCTGCAGACTCGTGGTCCTCTTGCTCCTTTTGCTCCTCTTTGGCTTCTTCTCCAGGAGCAGAGGGAGCCGGGGCAGAGACTGCTGCTGCTTCTGTCACCTGTGGCAAGAGAGAAACATGAGGGTCAGGCCGTTACCTATCGTTTAGAACCTCCATTCTCCTCGCATCTACAACCACCTCTTTGAAGGAGAAATCATCAGCATTCTTAGCAATGGCATTCTAAGTCACTCCGGCCAGATTAAAATGGGCTAATTCAACAGAACTCTCTTTGCCTAGGAATTTGATAGTCCTCCCTGGCTGCTATCTGCAAGGCACAGTGCCTCTGCACAAGGGAGCTTTTAGCTCTTGAAAGCTGTGAAATGGAAAAGTAGGAAATAGCCAGCAAAGCCTTTGCTAGTGCTGCGGCAGACATGGAAAAGTAAAAGTGGATCAGAATCCCATTCGGTGCAGGAAAAGGGCAGGAAAGCTTGTGCAGAAGCATCTTTGCTTGCTGGGAAGAGAGAAAATCAGCAGGGCTTCTCCTCCTAGCAAGCCAAGAAACCACAAATTGGAAGCGTCACCTCCTCAGATGGCTAAAGCACTTGGATGCAGAGCGGGGAGGTTTGGCAGGGAAGCAGGCCTTGGGGTGAGCGCTGTCCTCTATGGATCTATGGAAGTGTGCCTGAAGGGCCCTGACGAGCCTCCCTTGTCCAGGCTAAAGCTCCCTCAGCACCTCCTCCTTGGCCTTGCACTCCACAGCCTTCCCCAGCTCCCGTGTCCTCCTCTGCACACGCTCCAGCCCCTCAAGGACTTTCTGCTTCACAGGGGCCCACAACTGGGCACAGCACTCCCAGCTGTGGCCGCAGCGCTGCCCAGCCCAGGGGGACGCTCCCTGCCCTGCTCCTGCTGCCCCACTCTTGCTGACACAGGCCAGGACGCCCTTGGCCTTCTTGGCTCCCTGGCCACGCGCTGGCCCACCTTCAGCTGCTCTTGACCGGCACCCCTGGGTCCTTTGGGCCCACGCAGCTCCCCCACCACAAAGTTGCCCCTTTGACTTCAAAGACAGCACCACAATTCCAAGATGTCCTTCCTCTTCTCAGCAACACAAGACAGCAGTCAAGGACTTGCAGCTTCACCCCCACCCGAGGCACTCATGCCATTTCCAAAGCTGCAGGCTTCATCCCAAAACGCATCCACAGCAACTTGCCCCTTCTGCTTTTTGCCTGGCAAGAAGCCTTCCCTACAAGGCACTTGCTTCCTTTGGCCTCACCCCACAAGAATGGCCTAGCCCAGCTTCATGGACAACGCAATCATCTCCTTGCCGCTTATCAAAAGCCAAAAGAGACTGTACAAGTGAAGAACTGCTGCAGAAAACTGCAGAACACTTCCACAAGCCAAACACACCTTTGCACAAAGGGAAAACAACCAAAGAAAGCCCTGTGACCTCCAGCACGAGCACCTGCGCCCTTGGCCACGGCCCTGCAGAAGCCCAGAGACAGAGCTTCACTGAGCCAAGCAGGCAGAAGCTGAGCCGCAGCCCCCAGCTCTTGGGTGCCTCAAGGTGACAGGCCAAAGGCCAATTTCTAGCTGTCCCTGCCTGCAGGAAATGGCCGCCTCCTGCGGGATTCCAGCACTCAGCATCCTCAGCCAGCAACAGCAAGTGCTGGCTGCTCAGAAACTTGCAGCTCTGCCTTGCACTAAAGACAGCACCACCCACAACTGGCACTTACTCTCTTGGAACCATCAGGCTCTGCTGTGACCACAGCTGCAGACTCGTGGTCCTCTTGCTCCTTTTGCTCCTCTTTGGCTTCTTCTCCAGGAGCAGAGGGAGCCGGGGCAGAGACTGCTGCTGCTTCTGTCACCTGTGGCAAGAGAGAAACATGAGGGTCAGGCCGTTACCTATCGTTTAGAACCTCCATTCTCCTCGCATCTACAACCACCTCTTTGAAGGAGAAATCATCAGCATTCTTAGCAATGGCATTCTAAGTCACTCCGGCCAGATTAAAATGGGCTAATTCAACAGAACTCTCTTTGCCTAGGAATTTGATAGTCCTCCCTGGCTGCTATCTGCAAGGCACAGTGCCTCTGCACAAGGGAGCTTTTAGCTCTTGAAAGCTGTGAAATGGAAAAGTAGGAAATAGCCAGCAAAGCCTTTGCTAGTGCTGCGGCAGACATGGAAAAGTAAAAGTGGATCAGAATCCCATTCGGTGCAGGAAAAGGGCAGGAAAGCTTGTGCAGAAGCATCTTTGCTTGCTGGGAAGAGAGAAAATCAGCAGGGCTTCTCCTCCTAGCAAGCCAAGAAACCACAAATTGGAAGCGTCACCTCCTCAGATGGCTAAAGCACTTGGATGCAGAGCGGGGAGGTTTGGCAGGGAAGCAGGCCTTGGGGTGAGCGCTGTCCTCTATGGATCTATGGAAGTGTGCCTGAAGGGCCCTGACGAGCCTCCCGTTGTCCAGGCTAAAGCTCCCTCAGCACCTCCTCCTTGGCCTTGCACTCCACAGCCTTCCCCAGCTCCCGTGTCCTCCTCTGCACACGCTCCAGCCCCTCAAGGACTTTCTGCTTCACAGGGGCCCACAACTGGGCACAGCACTCCCAGCTGTGGCCGCAGCGCTGCCCAGCCCAGGGGGACGCTCCCTGCCCTGCTCCTGCTGCCCCACTCTTGCTGACACAGGCCAGGACGCCCTTGGCCTTCTTGGCTCCCTGGCCACGCGCTGGCCCACCTTCAGCTGCTCTTGACCGGCACCCCTGGGTCCTTTGGGCCCACGCAGCTCCCCCACCACAAAGTTGCCCCTTTGACTTCAAATACAGCACCCACAATTCCAAGATGTCCTTCCTCTTCTCAGCAACACAAGACAGCAGTCAAGGACTTGCAGCTTCACCCCCACCCGAGGCACTCATGCCATTTCCAAAGCTGCAGGCTTCATCCCAAAACGCATCCACAGCAACTTGCCCCTTCTGCTTTTTGCCTGGCAAGAAGCCTTCCCTACAAGGCACTTGCTTCCTTTGGCCTCACCCCACAAGAATGGCCTAGCCCAGCTTCATGGACAACGCAATCATCTCCTTGCCGCTTATCAAAAGCCAAAAGAGACTGTACAAGTGAAGAACTGCTGCAGAAAACTGCAGAACACTTCCACAAGCCAAACACACCTTTGCACAAAGGGAAAACAACCAAAGAAAGCCCTGTGACCTCCAGCACGAGCACCTGCGCCCTTGGCCACGGCCCTGCAGAAGCCCAGAGACAGAGCTTCACTGAGCCAAGCAGGCAGAAGCTGAGCCGCAGCCCCCAGCTCTTGGGTGCCTCAAGGTGACAGGCCAAAGGCCAATTTCTAGCTGTCCCTGCCTGCAGGAAATGGCCGCGTCCTGCGGGATTCCAGCACTCAGCATCCTCAGCCAGCAACAGCAAGTGCTGGCTGCTCAGAAACTTGCAGCTCTGCCTTGCACTAAAGACAGCACCACCCACAACTGGCACTTACTCTCTTGGAACCATCAGGCTCTGCTGTGACCACAGCTGCAGACTCGTGGTCCTCTTGCTCCTTTTGCTCCTCTTTGGCTTCTTCTCCAGGAGCAGAGGGAGCCGGGGCAGAGACTGCTGCTGCTTCTGTCACCTGTGGCAAGAGAGAAACATGAGGGTCAGGCCGTTACCTATCGTTTAGAACCTCCATTCTCCTCGCATCTACAACCACCTCTTTGAAGGAGAAATCATCAGCATTCTTAGCAATGGCATTCTAAGTCACTCCGGCCAGATTAAAATGGGCTAATTCAACAGAACTCTCTTTGCCTAGGAATTTGATAGTCCTCCCTGGCTGCTATCTGCAAGGCACAGTGCCTCTGCACAAGGGAGCTTTTAGCTCTTGAAAGCTGTGAAATGGAAAAGTAGGAAATAGCCAGCAAGGCCTTTGCTAGTGCTGCGGCAGACATGGAAAAGTAAAAGTGGATCAGAATCCCATTCGGTGCAGGAAAAGGGCAGGAAAGCTTGTGCAGAAGCATCTTTGCTTGCTGGGAAGAGAGAAAATCAGCAGGGCTTCTCCTCCTAGCAAGCCAAGAAACCACAAATTGGAAGCGTCACCTCCTCAGATGGCTAAAGCACTTGGATGCAGAGCGGGGAGGTTTGGCAGGGAAGCAGGCCTTGGGGTGAGCGCTGTCCTCTATGGATCTATGGAAGTGTGCCTGAAGGGCCCTGACGAGCCTCCCGTTGTCCAGGCTAAAGCTCCCTCAGCACCTCCTCCTTGGCCTTGCACTCCACAGCCTTCCCCAGCTCCCGTGTCCTCCTCTGCACACGCTCCAGCCCCTCAAGGACTTTCTGCTTCACAGGGGCCCACAACTGGGCACAGCACTCCCAGCTGTGGCCGCAGCGCTGCCCAGCCCAGGGGGACGCTCCCTGCCCTGCTCCTGCTGCCCCACTCTTGCTGACACAGGCCAGGACGCCCTTGGCCTTCTTGGCTCCCTGGCCACGCGCTGGCCCACCTTCAGCTGCTCTTGACCGGCACCCCTGGGTCTTTTGGGCCCACGCAGCTCCCCCACCACAAAGTTGCCCCTTTGACTTCAAATAGAGCACCCACAATTCCAAGATGTCCTTCCTCTTCTCAGCAACACAAGACAGCAGTCAAGGACTTGCAGCTTCACCCCCACCCGAGGCACTCATGCCATTTCCAAAGCTGCAGGCTTCATCCCAAAACGCATCCACAGCAACTTGCCCCTTCTGCTTTTTGCCTGGCAAGAAGCCTTCCCTACAAGGCACTTGCTTCCTTTGGCCTCACCCCACAAGAATGGCCTAGCCCAGCTTCATGGACAACGCAATCATCTCCTTGCCGCTTATCAAAAGCCAAAAGAGACTGTACAAGTGAAGAACTGCTGCAGAAAACTGCAGAACACTTCCACAAGCCAAACACACCTTTGCACAAAGGGAAAACAACCAAAGAAAGCCCTGTGACCTCCAGCACGAGCACCTGCGCCCTTGGCCACGGCCCTGCAGAAGCCCAGAGACAGAGCTTCACTGAGCCAAGCAGGCAGAAGCTGAGCCGCAGCCCCCAGCTCTTGGGTGCCTCAAGGTGACAGGCCAAAGGCCAATTTCTAGCTGTCCCTGCCTGCAGGAAATGGCCGCCTCCTGCGGGATTCCAGCACTCAGCATCCTCAGCCAGCAACAGCAAGTGCTGGCTGCTCAGAAACTTGCAGCTCTGCCTTGCACTAAAGACAGCACCACCCACAACTGGCACTTACTCTCTTGGAACCATCAGGCTCTGCTGTGACCACAGCTGCAGACTCGTGGTCCTCTTGCTCCTTTTGCTCCTCTTTGGCTTCTTCTCCAGGAGCAGAGGGAGCCGGGGCAGAGACTGCTGCTGCTTCTGTCACCTGTGGCAAGAGAGAAACATGAGGGTCAGGCCGTTACCTATCGTTTAGAACCTCCATTCTCCTCGCATCTACAACCACCTCTTTGAAGGAGAAATCATCAGCATTCTTAGCAATGGCATTCTAAGTCACTCCGGCCAGATTAAAATGGGCTAATTCAACAGAACTCTCTTTGCCTAGGAATTTGATAGTCCTCCCTGGCTGCTATCTGCAAGGCACAGTGCCTCTGCACAAGGGAGCTTTTAGCTCTTGAAAGCTGTGAAATGGAAAAGTAGGAAATAGCCAGCAAGGCCTTTGCTAGTGCTGCGGCAGACATGGAAAAGTAAAAGTGGATCAGAATCCCATTCGGTGCAGGAAAAGGGCAGGAAAGCTTGTGCAGAAGCATCTTTGCTTGCTGGGAAGAGAGAAAATCAGCAGGGCTTCTCCTCCTAGCAAGCCAAGAAACCACAAATTGGAAGCGTCACCTCCTCAGATGGCTAAAGCACTTGGATGCAGAGCGGGGAGGTTTGGCAGGGAAGCAGGCCTTGGGGTGAGCGCTGTCCTCTATGGATCTATGGAAGTGTGCCTGAAGGGCCCTGACGAGCCTCCCTTGTCCAGGCTAAAGCTCCCTCAGCACCTCCTCCTTGGCCTTGCACTCCACAGCCTTCCCCAGCTCCCGTGTCCTCCTCTGCACACGCTCCAGCCCCTCAAGGACTTTCTGCTTCACAGGGGCCCACAACTGGGCACAGCACTCCCAGCTGTGGCCGCAGCGCTGCCCAGCCCAGGGGGACGCTCCCTGCCCTGCTCCTGCTGCCCCACTCTTGCTGACACAGGCCAGGACGCCCTTGGCCTTCTTGGCTCCCTGGCCACGCGCTGGCCCACCTTCAGCTGCTCTTGACCGGCACCCCTGGGTCCTTTGGGCCCACGCAGCTCCCCCACCACAAAGTTGCCCCTTTGACTTCAAATACAGCACCCACAATTCCAAGATGTCCTTCCTCTTCTCAGCAACACAAGACAGCAGTCAAGGACTTGCAGCTTCACCCCCACCCGAGGCACTCATGCCATTTCCAAAGCTGCAGGCTTCATCCCAAAACGCATCCACAGCAACTTGCCCCTTCTGCTTTTTGCCTGGCAAGAAGCCTTCCCTACAAGGCACTTGCTTCCTTTGGCCTCACCCCACAAGAATGGCCTAGCCCAGCTTCATGGACAACGCAATCATCTCCTTGCCGCTTATCAAAAGCCAAAACAGACTGTACAAGTGAAGAACTGCTGCAGAAAACTGCAGAACACTTCCACAAGCCAAACACACCTTTGCACAAAGGGAAAACAACCAAAGAAAGCCCTGTGACCTCCAGCACGAGCACCTGCGCCCTTGGCCACGGCCCTGCAGAAGCCCAGAGACAGAGCTTCACTGAGCCAAGCAGGCAGAAGCTGAGCCGCAGCCCCCAGCTCTTGGGTGCCTCAAGGTGACAGGCCAAAGGCCAATTTCTAGCTGTCCCTGCCTGCAGGAAATGGCCGCCTCCTGCGGGATTCCAGCACTCAGCATCCTCAGCCAGCAACAGCAAGTGCTGGCTGCTCAGAAACTTGCAGCTCTGCCTTGCACTAAAGACAGCACCACCCACAACTGGCACTTACTCTCTTGGAACCATCAGGCTCTGCTGTGACCACAGCTGCAGACTCGTGGTCCTCTTGCTCCTTTTGCTCCTCTTTGGCTTCTTCTCCAGGAGCAGAGGGAGCCGGGGCAGAGACTGCTGCTGCTTCTGTCACCTGTGGCAAGAGAGAAACATGAGGGTCAGGCCGTTACCTATCGTTTAGAACCTCCATTCTCCTCGCATCTACAACCACCTCTTTGAAGGAGAAATCATCAGCATTCTTAGCAATGGCATTCTAAGTCACTCCGGCCAGATTAAAATGGGCTAATTCAACAGAACTCTCTTTGCCTAGGAATTTGATAGTCCTCCCTGGCTGCTATCTGCAAGGCACAGTGCCTCTGCACAAGGGAGCTTTTAGCTCTTGAAAGCTGTGAAATGGAAAAGTAGGAAATAGCCAGCAAAGCCTTTGCTAGTGCTGCGGCAGACATGGAAAAGTAAAAGTGGATCAGAATCCCATTCGGTGCAGGAAAAGGGCAGGAAAGCTTGTGCAGAAGCATCTTTGCTTGCTGGGAAGAGAGAAAATCAGCAGGGCTTCTCCTCCTAGCAAGCCAAGAAACCACAAATTGGAAGCGTCACCTCCTCAGATGGCTAAAGCACTTGGATGCAGAGCGGGGAGGTTTGGCAGGGAAGCAGGCCTTGGGGTGAGCGCTGTCCTCTATGGATCTATGGAAGTGTGCCTGAAGGGCCCTGACGAGCCTCCCGTTGTCCAGGCTAAAGCTCCCTCAGCACCTCCTCCTTGGCCTTGCACTCCACAGCCTTCCCCAGCTCCCGTGTCCTCCTCTGCACACGCTCCAGCCCCTCAAGGACTTTCTGCTTCACAGGGGCCCACAACTGGGCACAGCACTCCCAGCTGTGGCCGCAGCGCTGCCCAGCCCAGGGGGACGCTCCCTGCCCTGCTCCTGCTGCCCCACTCTTGCTGACACAGGCCAGGACGCCCTTGGCCTTCTTGGCTCCCTGGCCACGCGCTGGCCCACCTTCAGCTGCTCTTGACCGGCACCCCTGGGTCCTTTGGGCCCACGCAGCTCCCCCACCACAAACTTGCCCCTTTGACTTCAAATACAGCACCCAATTCCAAGATGTCCTTCCTCTTCTCAGCAACACAAGACAGCAGTCAAGGACTTGCAGCTTCACCCCCACCCGAGGCACTCATGCCATTTCCAAAGCTGCAGGCTTCATCCCAAAACGCATCCACAGCAACTTGCCCCTTCTGCTTTTTGCCTGGCAAGAAGCCTTCCCTACAAGGCACTTGCTTCCTTTGGCCTCACCCCACAAGAATGGCCTAGCCCAGCTTCATGGACAACGCAATCATCTCCTTGCCGCTTATCAAAAGCCAAAACAGACTGTACAAGTGAAGAACTGCTGCAGAAAACTGCAGAACACTTCCACAAGCCAAACACACCTTTGCACAAAGGGAAAACAACCAAAGAAAGCCCTGTGACCTCCAGCACGAGCACCTGCGCCCTTGGCCACGGCCCTGCAGAAGCCCAGAGACAGAGCTTCACTGAGCCAAGCAGGCAGAAGCTGAGCCGCAGCCCCCAGCTCTTGGGTGCCTCAAGGTGACAGGCCAAAGGCCAATTTCTAGCTGTCCCTGCCTGCAGGAAATGGCCGCCTCCTGCGGGATTCCAGCACTCAGCATCCTCAGCCAGCAACAGCAAGTGCTGGCTGCTCAGAAACTTGCAGCTCTGCCTTGCACTAAAGACAGCACCACCCACAACTGGCACTTACTCTCTTGGAACCATCAGGCTCTGCTGTGACCACAGCTGCAGACTCGTGGTCCTCTTGCTCCTTTTGCTCCTCTTTGGCTTCTTCTCCAGGAGCAGAGGGAGCCGGGGCAGAGACTGCTGCTGCTTCTGTCACCTGTGGCAAGAGAGAAACATGAGGGTCAGGCCGTTACCTATCGTTTAGAACCTCCATTCTCCTCGCATCTACAACCACCTCTTTGAAGGAGAAATCATCAGCATTCTTAGCAATGGCATTCTAAGTCACTCCGGCCAGATTAAAATGGGCTAATTCAACAGAACTCTCTTTGCCTAGGAATTTGATAGTCCTCCCTGGCTGCTATCTGCAAGGCACAGTGCCTCTGCACAAGGGAGCTTTTAGCTCTTGAAAGCTGTGAAATGGAAAAGTAGGAAATAGCCAGCAAGGCCTTTGCTAGTGCTGCGGCAGACATGGAAAAGTAAAAGTGGATCAGAATCCCATTCGGTGCAGGAAAAGGGCAGGAAAGCTTGTGCAGAAGCATCTTTGCTTGCTGGGAAGAGAGAAAATCAGCAGGGCTTCTCCTCCTAGCAAGCCAAGAAACCACAAATTGGAAGCGTCACCTCCTCAGATGGCTAAAGCACTTGGATGCAGAGCGGGGAGGTTTGGCAGGGAAGCAGGCCTTGGGGTGAGCGCTGTCCTCTATGGATCTATGGAAGTGTGCCTGAAGGGCCCTGACGAGCCTCCCGTTGTCCAGGCTAAAGCTCCCTCAGCACCTCCTCCTTGGCCTTGCACTCCACAGCCTTCCCCAGCTCCCGTGTCCTCCTCTGCACACGCTCCAGCCCCTCAAGGACTTTCTGCTTCACAGGGGCCCACAACTGGGCACAGCACTCCCAGCTGTGGCCGCAGCGCTGCCCAGCCCAGGGGGACGCTCCCTGCCCTGCTCCTGCTGCCCCACTCTTGCTGACACAGGCCAGGACGCCCTTGGCCTTCTTGGCTCCCTGGCCACGCGCTGGCCCACCTTCAGCTGCTCTTGACCGGCACCCCTGGGTCCTTTGGGCCCACGCAGCTCCCCCACCACAAAGTTGCCCCTTTGACTTCAAAGACAGCACCCACAATTCCAAGATGTCCTTCCTCTTCTCAGCAACACAAGACAGCAGTCAAGGACTTGCAGCTTCACCCCCACCCGAGGCACTCATGCCATTTCCAAAGCTGCAGGCTTCATCCCAAAACGCATCCACAGCAACTTGCCCCTTCTGCTTTTTGCCTGGCAAGAAGCCTTCCCTACAAGGCACTTGCTTCCTTTGGCCTCACCCCACAAGAATGGCCTAGCCCAGCTTCATGGACAACGCAATCATCTCCTTGCCGCTTATCAAAAGCCAAAACAGACTGTACAAGTGAAGAACTGCTGCAGAAAACTGCAGAACACTTCCACAAGCCAAACACACCTTTGCACAAAGGGAAAACAACCAAAGAAAGCCCTGTGACCTCCAGCACGAGCACCTGCGCCCTTGGCCACGGCCCTGCAGAAGCCCAGAGACAGAGCTTCACTGAGCCAAGCAGGCAGAAGCTGAGCCGCAGCCCCCAGCTCTTGGGTGCCTCAAGGTGACAGGCCAAAGGCCAATTTCTAGCTGTCCCTGCCTGCAGGAAATGGCCGCCTCCTGCGGGATTCCAGCACTCAGCATCCTCAGCCAGCAACAGCAAGTGCTGGCTGCTCAGAAACTTGCAGCTCTGCCTTGCACTAAAGACAGCACCACCCACAACTGGCACTTACTCTCTTGGAACCATCAGGCTCTGCTGTGACCACAGCTGCAGACTCGTGGTCCTCTTGCTCCTTTTGCTCCTCTTTGGCTTCTTCTCCAGGAGCAGAGGGAGCCGGGGCAGAGACTGCTGCTGCTTCTGTCACCTGTGGCAAGAGAGAAACATGAGGGTCAGGCCGTTACCTATCGTTTAGAACCTCCATTCTCCTCGCATCTACAACCACCTCTTTGAAGGAGAAATCATCAGCATTCTTAGCAATGGCATTCTAAGTCACTCCGGCCAGATTAAAATGGGCTAATTCAACAGAACTCTCTTTGCCTAGGAATTTGATAGTCCTCCCTGGCTGCTATCTGCAAGGCACAGTGCCTCTGCACAAGGGAGCTTTTAGCTCTTGAAAGCTGTGAAATGGAAAAGTAGGAAATAGCCAGCAAAGCCTTTGCTAGTGCTGCGGCAGACATGGAAAAGTAAAAGTGGATCAGAATCCCATTCGGTGCAGGAAAAGGGCAGGAAAGCTTGTGCAGAAGCATCTTTGCTTGCTGGGAAGAGAGAAAATCAGCAGGGCTTCTCCTCCTAGCAAGCCAAGAAACCACAAATTGGAAGCGTCACCTCCTCAGATGGCTAAAGCACTTGGATGCAGAGCGGGGAGGTTTGGCAGGGAAGCAGGCCTTGGGGTGAGCGCTGTCCTCTATGGATCTATGGAAGTGTGCCTGAAGGGCCCTGACGAGCCTCCCGTTGTCCAGGCTAAAGCTCCCTCAGCACCTCCTCCTTGGCCTTGCACTCCACAGCCTTCCCCAGCTCCCGTGTCCTCCTCTGCACACGCTCCAGCCCCTCAAGGACTTTCTGCTTCACAGGGGCCCACAACTGGGCACAGCACTCCCAGCTGTGGCCGCAGCGCTGCCCAGCCCAGGGGGACGCTCCCTGCCCTGCTCCTGCTGCCCCACTCTTGCTGACACAGGCCAGGACGCCCTTGGCCTTCTTGGCTCCCTGGCCACGCGCTGGCCCACCTTCAGCTGCTCTTGACCGGCACCCCTGGGTCCTTTGGGCCCACGCACCTCCCCCACCACAAAGTTGCCCCTTTGACTTCAAATACAGCACCCACAATTCCAAGATGTCCTTCCTCTTCTCAGCAACACAAGACAGCAGTCAAGGACTTGCAGCTTCACCCCCACCCGAGGCACTCATGCCATTTCCAAAGCTGCAGGCTTCATCCCAAAACGCATCCACAGCAACTTGCCCCTTCTGCTTTTTGCCTGGCAAGAAGCCTTCCCTACAAGGCACTTGCTTCCTTTGGCCTCACCCCACAAGAATGGCCTAGCCCAGCTTCATGGACAACGCAATCATCTCCTTGCCGCTTATCAAAAGCCAAAACAGACTGTACAAGTGAAGAACTGCTGCAGAAAACTGCAGAACACTTCCACAAGCCAAACACACCTTTGCACAAAGGGAAAACAACCAAAGAAAGCCCTGTGACCTCCAGCACGAGCACCTGCGCCCTTGGCCACGGCCCTGCAGAAGCCCAGAGACAGAGCTTCACTGAGCCAAGCAGGCAGAAGCTGAGCCGCAGCCCCCAGCTCTTGGGTGCCTCAAGGTGACAGGCCAAAGGCCAATTTCTAGCTGTCCCTGCCTGCAGGAAATGGCCGCCTCCTGCGGGATTCCAGCACTCAGCATCCTCAGCCAGCAACAGCAAGTGCTGGCTGCTCAGAAACTTGCAGCTCTGCCTTGCACTAAAGACAGCACCACCCACAACTGGCACTTACTCTCTTGGAACCATCAGGCTCTGCTGTGACCACAGCTGCAGACTCGTGGTCCTCTTGCTCCTTTTGCTCCTCCTTGGCTTCTTCTCCAGGAGCAGAGGGAGCCGGGGCAGAGACTGCTGCTGCTTCTGTCACCTGTGGCAAGAGAGAAACATGAGGGTCAGGCCGTTACCTATCGTTTAGAACCTCCATTCTCCTCGCATCTACAACCACCTCTTTGAAGGAGAAAAAATCAGCATTCTTAGCAATGGCATTCTAAGTCACTCCGGCCAGATTAAAATGGGCTAATTCAACAGAACTCTCTTTGCCTAGGAATTTGATAGTCCTCCCGGCTGCTATCTGCAAGGCACAGTGCCTCTGCACAAGGGAGCTTTTAGCTCTTGAAAGCTGTGAAATGGAAAAGTAGGAAATAGCCAGCAAAGCCTTTGCTAGTGCTGCGGCAGACATGGAAAAGTAAAAGTGGATCAGAATCCCATTCGGTGCAGGAAAAGGGCAGGAAAGCTTGTGCAGAAGCATCTTTGCTTGCTGGGAAGAGAGAAAATCAGCAGGGCTTCTCCTCCTAGCAAGCCAAGAAACCACAAATTGGAAGCGTCACCTCCTCAGATGGCTGAAGCACTTGGATGCAGAGCGGGGAGGTTTGGCAGGGAAGCAGGCCTTGGGGTGAGCGCTGTCCTCTATGGATCTATGGAAGTGTGCCTGAAGGGCCCTGACGAGCCTCCCTTGTCCAGGCTAAAGCTCCCTCAGCACCTCCTCCTTGGCCTTGCACTCCACAGCCTTCCCCAGCTCCCGTGTCCTCCTCTGCACACGCTCCAGCCCCTCAAGGACTTTCTGCTTCACAGGGGCCCACAACTGGGCACAGCACTCCCAGCTGTGGCCGCAGCGCTGCCCAGCCCAGGGGGACGCTCCCTGCCCTGCTCCTGCTGCCCCACTCTTGCTGACACAGGCCAGGACGCCCTTGGCCTTCTTGGCTCCCTGGCCACGCGCTGGCCCACCTTCAGCTGCTCTTGACCGGCACCCCTGGGTCTTTGGGCCCACGCAGCTCCCCCACCACAAACTTGCCCCTTGACTTCAAAGACAGCACCCACAATTCCAAGATGTCCTCCTCTTCTCAGCAACACAAGACAGCAGTCAAGGACTTGCAGCTTCACCCCCACCCGAGGCACTCATGCCATTCCAAAGCTGCAGGCTTCATCCCAAAACGCATCCACAGCAACTTGCCCCTTCTGCTTTTTGCCTGGCAAGAAGCCTTCCCTACAAGGCACTTGCTTCCTTTGGCCTCACCCCACAAGAATGGCCTAGCCCAGCTTCATGGACAACGCAATCATCTCCTTGCCGCTTATCAAAAGCCAAAAGAGACTGTACAAGTGAAGAACTGCTGCAGAAAACTGCAGAACACTTCCACAAGCCAAACACACCTTTGCACAAAGGGAAAACAACCAAAGAAAGCCCTGTGACCTCCAGCACGAGCACCTGCGCCCTTGGCCACGCCCTGCAGAAGCCCAGAGACAGAGCTTCACTGAGCCAAGCAGGCAGAAGCTGAGCCGCAGCCCCAGCTCTTGGGTGCCTCAAGGTGACAGGCCAAAGGCCAATTTCTAGCTGTCCCTGCCTGCAGGAAATGGCCGCCTCCTGCGGGATTCCAGCACTCAGCATCCTCAGCCAGCAAACAGCAAGTGCTGGCTGCTCAGAAACTTGCAGCTCTGCCTTGCACTAAAGACAGCACCACCCACAACTGGCACTTACTCTCTTGGAACCATCAGGCTCTGCTGTGACCACAGCTGCAGACTCGTGGTCTCTTTCCTTTTTGCTCCTCTTTGGCTTCTTCTCCAGGAGCAGAGGGAGCCGGGGCAGAGACTGCTGCTGCTTCTGTCACCTGTGGCAAGAGAGAAACATGAGGGTCAGGCCGTTACCTATCGTTTAGAACCTCCATTCTCCTCGCATCTACAACCACCTCTTTGAAGGAGAAATCATCAGCATTCTTAGCAATGGCATTCTAAGTCACTCCGGCCAGATTAAAATGGGCTAATTCAACAGAACTCTCTTTGCCTAGGAATTTGATAGTCCTCCCTGGCTGCTATCTGCAAGGCACAGTGCCTCTGCACAAGGGAGCTTTTAGCTCTTGAAAGCTGTGAAATGGAAAAAGTAGGAAATAGCAGCAAAGCCTTTGCTAGTGCTGCGGCAGACATGGAAAAGTAAAAGTGGATCAGAATCCCATTCGGTGCAGGAAAAGGGCAGGAAAGCTTGTGCAGAAGCATCTTTGCTTGCTGGGAAGAGAGAAAATCAGCAGGGCTTCTCCTCCTAGCAAGCCAAGAACCACAAAAATTGGAAGCGTCACCTCCTCAGATGGCTAAAGCACTTGGATGCGAGAGCGGGGAGGTTTGGCAGGGAAGCAGGCCTTGGGGTGAGCGCTG